>NC_080671.1:269230483-269530483 GCF_030247195.1 Topomyia yanbarensis
TAAAATTCTAAAATTCTAAAATTCTAAAATTCTAAAATTCTAAAATTCTAAAATTCTAAAATTCTAAAATTCTAAAATTCTAAAATTCTAAAATTCTAAAATTCTAAAATTCTAAAATTCTAAAATTCTAAAATTCTAAAATTCTAAAATTCTAAAATTCTAAAATTCTAAAATTCTAAAATTCTAAAATTCTAAAATTCTAAAATTCTAAAATTCTAAAATTCTAAAATTCTAAAATTCTAAAATTCTAAAATTCTAAAATTCTAAAATTCTAAAATTCTAAAATTCTAAAATTCTAAAATTCTAAAATTCTAAAATTCTAAAATTCTAAAATTCTAAAATTCTAAAATTCTAAAATTCTAAAATTCTAAAATTCTAAAATTCTAAAATTCTAAAATTCTAAAATTCTAAAATTCTAAAATTCTAAAATTCTAAAATTCTAAAATTCTAAAATTCTAAAATTCTAAAATTCTAAAATTCTAAAATTCTAAAATTCTAAAATTCTAAAATTCTAAAATTCTAAAATTCTAAAATTCTAAAATTCTAAAATTCTAAAATTCTAAAATTCTAAAATTCTAAAATTCTAAAATTCTAAAATTCTAAAATTCTAAAATTCTAAAATTCTAAAATTCTAAAATTCTAAAATTCTAAAATTCTAAAATTCTAAAATTCTAAAATTCTAAAATTCTAAAATTCTAAAATTCTAAAATTCTAAAATTCTAAAATTCTAAAATTCTAAAATTCTAAAATTCTAAAATTCTAAAATTCTAAAATTCTAAAATTCTAAAATTCTAAAATTCTAAAATTCTAAAATTCTAAAATTCTAAAATTCTAAAATTCTAAAATTCTAAAATTCTAAAATTCTAAAATTCTAAAATTCTAAAATTCTAAAATTCTAAAATTCTAAAATTCTAAAATTCTAAAATTCTAAAATTCTAAAATTCTAAAATTCTAAAATTCTAAAATTCTAAAATTCTAAAATTCTAAAATTCTAAAATTCTAAAATTCTAAAATTCTAAAATTCTAAAATTCTAAAATTCTAAAATTCTAAAATTCTAAAATTCTAAAATTCTAAAATTCTAAAATTCTAAAATTCTAAAATTCTAAAATTCTAAAATTCTAAAATTCTAAAATTCTAAAATTCTAAAATTCTAAAATTCTAAAATTCTAAAATTCTAAAATTCTAAAATTCTAAAATTCTAAAATTCTAAAATTCTAAAATTCTAAAATTCTAAAATTCTAAAATTCTAAAATTCTAAAATTCTAAAATTCTAAAATTCTAAAATTCTAAAATTCTAAAATTCTAAAATTCTAAAATTCTAAAATTCTAAAATTCTAAAATTCTAAAATTCTAAAATTCTAAAATTCTAAAATTCTAAAATTCTAAAATTCTAAAATTCTAAAATTCTAAAATTCTAAAATTCTAAAATTCTAAAATTCTAAAATTCTAAAATTCTAAAATTCTAAAATTCTAAAATTCTAAAATTCTAAAATTCTAAAATTCTAAAATTCTAAAATTCTAAAATTCTAAAATTCTAAAATTCTAAAATTCTAAAATTCTAAAATTCTAAAATTCTAAAATTCTAAAATTCTAAAATTCTAAAATTCTAAAATTCTAAAATTCTAAAATTCTAAAATTCTAAAATTCTAAAATTCTAAAATTCTAAAATTCTAAAATTCTAAAATTCTAAAATTCTAAAATTCTAAAATTCTAAAATTCTAAAATTCTAAAATTCTAAAATTCTAAAATTCTAAAATTCTAAAATTCTAAAATTCTAAAATTCTAAAATTCTAAAATTCTAAAATTCTAAAATTCTAAAATTCTAAAATTCTAAAATTCTAAAATTCTAAAATTCTAAAATTCTAAAATTCTAAAATTCTAAAATTCTAAAATTCTAAAATTCTAAAATTCTAAAATTCTAAAATTCTAAAATTCTAAAATTCTAAAATTCTAAAATTCTAAAATTCTAAAATTCTAAAATTCTAAAATTCTAAAATTCTAAAATTCTAAAATTCTAAAATTCTAAAATTCTAAAATTCTAAAATTCTAAAATTCTAAAATTCTAAAATTCTAAAATTCTAAAATTCTAAAATTCTAAAATTCTAAAATTCTAAAATTCTAAAATTCTAAAATTCTAAAATTCTAAAATTCTAAAATTCTAAAATTCTAAAATTCTAAAATTCTAAAATTCTAAAATTCTAAAATTCTAAAATTCTAAAATTCTAAAATTCTAAAATTCTAAAATTCTAAAATTCTAAAATTCTAAAATTCTAAAATTCTAAAATTCTAAAATTCTAAAATTCTAAAATTCTAAAATTCTAAAATTCTAAAATTCTAAAATTCTAAAATTCTAAAATTCTAAAATTCTAAAATTCTAAAATTCTAAAATTCTAAAATTCTAAAATTCTAAAATTCTAAAATTCTAAAATTCTAAAATTCTAAAATTCTAAAATTCTAAAATTCTAAAATTCTAAAATTCTAAAATTCTAAAATTCTAAAATTCTAAAATTCTAAAATTCTAAAATTCTAAAATTCTAAAATTCTAAAATTCTAAAATTCTAAAATTCTAAAATTCTAAAATTCTAAAATTCTAAAATTCTAAAATTCTAAAATTCTAAAATTCTAAAATTCTAAAATTCTAAAATTCTAAAATTCTAAAATTCTAAAATTCTAAAATTCTAAAATTCTAAAATTCTAAAATTCTAAAATTCTAAAATTCTAAAATTCTAAAATTCTAAAATTCTAAAATTCTAAAATTCTAAAATTCTAAAATTCTAAAATTCTAAAATTCTAAAATTCTAAAATTCTAAAATTCTAAAATTCTAAAATTCTAAAATTCTAAAATTCTAAAATTCTAAAATTCTAAAATTCTAAAATTCTAAAATTCTAAAATTCTAAAATTCTAAAATTCTAAAATTCTAAAATTCTAAAATTCTAAAATTCTAAAATTCTAAAATTCTAAAATTCTAAAATTCTAAAATTCTAAAATTCTAAAATTCTAAAATTCTAAAATTCTAAAATTCTAAAATTCTAAAATTCTAAAATTCTAAAATTCTAAAATTCTAAAATTCTAAAATTCTAAAATTCTAAAATTCTAAAATTCTAAAATTCTAAAATTCTAAAATTCTAAAATTCTAAAATTCTAAAATTCTAAAATTCTAAAATTCTAAAATTCTAAAATTCTAAAATTCTAAAATTCTAAAATTCTAAAATTCTAAAATTCTAAAATTCTAAAATTCTAAAATTCTAAAATTCTAAAATTCTAAAATTCTAAAATTCTAAAATTCTAAAATTCTAAAATTCTAAAATTCTAAAATTCTAAAATTCTAAAATTCTAAAATTCTAAAATTCTAAAATTCTAAAATTCTAAAATTCTAAAATTCTAAAATTCTAAAATTCTAAAATTCTAAAATTCTAAAATTCTAAAATTCTAAAATTCTAAAATTCTAAAATTCTAAAATTCTAAAATTCTAAAATTCTAAAATTCTAAAATTCTAAAATTCTAAAATTCTAAAATTCTAAAATTCTAAAATTCTAAAATTCTAAAATTCTAAAATTCTAAAATTCTAAAATTCTAAAATTCTAAAATTCTAAAATTCTAAAATTCTAAAATTCTAAAATTCTAAAATTCTAAAATTCTAAAATTCTAAAATTCTAAAATTCTAAAATTCTAAAATTCTAAAATTCTAAAATTCTAAAATTCTAAAATTCTAAAATTCTAAAATTCTAAAATTCTAAAATTCTAAAATTCTAAAATTCTAAAATTCTAAAATTCTAAAATTCTAAAATTCTAAAATTCTAAAATTCTAAAATTCTAAAATTCTAAAATTCTAAAATTCTAAAATTCTAAAATTCTAAAATTCTAAAATTCTAAAATTCTAAAATTCTAAAATTCTAAAATTCTAAAATTCTAAAATTCTAAAATTCTAAAATTCTAAAATTCTAAAATTCTAAAATTCTAAAATTCTAAAATTCTAAAATTCTAAAATTCTAAAATTCTAAAATTCTAAAATTCTAAAATTCTAAAATTCTAAAATTCTAAAATTCTAAAATTCTAAAATTCTAAAATTCTAAAATTCTAAAATTCTAAAATTCTAAAATTCTAAAATTCTAAAATTCTAAAATTCTAAAATTCTAAAATTCTAAAATTCTAAAATTCTAAAATTCTAAAATTCTAAAATTCTAAAATTCTAAAATTCTAAAATTCTAAAATTCTAAAATTCTAAAATTCTAAAATTCTAAAATTCTAAAATTCTAAAATTCTAAAATTCTAAAATTCTAAAATTCTAAAATTCTAAAATTCTAAAATTCTAAAATTCTAAAATTCTAAAATTCTAAAATTCTAAAATTCTAAAATTCTAAAATTCTAAAATTCTAAAATTCTAAAATTCTAAAATTCTAAAATTCTAAAATTCTAAAATTCTAAAATTCTAAAATTCTAAAATTCTAAAATTCTAAAATTCTAAAATTCTAAAATTCTAAAATTCTAAAATTCTAAAATTCTAAAATTCTAAAATTCTAAAATTCTAAAATTCTAAAATTCTAAAATTCTAAAATTCTAAAATTCTAAAATTCTAAAATTCTAAAATTCTAAAATTCTAAAATTCTAAAATTCTAAAATTCTAAAATTCTAAAATTCTAAAATTCTAAAATTCTAAAATTCTAAAATTCTAAAATTCTAAAATTCTAAAATTCTAAAATTCTAAAATTCTAAAATTCTAAAATTCTAAAATTCTAAAATTCTAAAATTCTAAAATTCTAAAATTCTAAAATTCTAAAATTCTAAAATTCTAAAATTCTAAAATTCTAAAATTCTAAAATTCTAAAATTCTAAAATTCTAAAATTCTAAAATTCTAAAATTCTAAAATTCTAAAATTCTAAAATTCTAAAATTCTAAAATTCTAAAATTCTAAAATTCTAAAATTCTAAAATTCTAAAATTCTAAAATTCTAAAATTCTAAAATTCTAAAATTCTAAAATTCTAAAATTCTAAAATTCTAAAATTCTAAAATTCTAAAATTCTAAAATTCTAAAATTCTAAAATTCTAAAATTCTAAAATTCTAAAATTCTAAAATTCTAAAATTCTAAAATTCTAAAATTCTAAAATTCTAAAATTCTAAAATTCTAAAATTCTAAAATTCTAAAATTCTAAAATTCTAAAATTCTAAAATTCTAAAATTCTAAAATTCTAAAATTCTAAAATTCTAAAATTCTAAAATTCTAAAATTCTAAAATTCTAAAATTCTAAAATTCTAAAATTCTAAAATTCTAAAATTCTAAAATTCTAAAATTCTAAAATTCTAAAATTCTAAAATTCTAAAATTCTAAAATTCTAAAATTCTAAAATTCTAAAATTCTAAAATTCTAAAATTCTAAAATTCTAAAATTCTAAAATTCTAAAATTCTAAAATTCTAAAATTCTAAAATTCTAAAATTCTAAAATTCTAAAATTCTAAAATTCTAAAATTCTAAAATTCTAAAATTCTAAAATTCTAAAATTCTAAAATTCTAAAATTCTAAAATTCTAAAATTCTAAAATTCTAAAATTCTAAAATTCTAAAATTCTAAAATTCTAAAATTCTAAAATTCTAAAATTCTAAAATTCTAAAATTCTAAAATTCTAAAATTCTAAAATTCTAAAATTCTAAAATTCTAAAATTCTAAAATTCTAAAATTCTAAAATTCTAAAATTCTAAAATTCTAAAATTCTAAAATTCTAAAATTCTAAAATTCTAAAATTCTAAAATTCTAAAATTCTAAAATTCTAAAATTCTAAAATTCTAAAATTCTAAAATTCTAAAATTCTAAAATTCTAAAATTCTAAAATTCTAAAATTCTAAAATTCTAAAATTCTAAAATTCTAAAATTCTAAAATTCTAAAATTCTAAAATTCTAAAATTCTAAAATTCTAAAATTCTAAAATTCTAAAATTCTAAAATTCTAAAATTCTAAAATTCTAAAATTCTAAAATTCTAAAATTCTAAAATTCTAAAATTCTAAAATTCTAAAATTCTAAAATTCTAAAATTCTAAAATTCTAAAATTCTAAAATTCTAAAATTCTAAAATTCTAAAATTCTAAAATTCTAAAATTCTAAAATTCTAAAATTCTAAAATTCTAAAATTCTAAAATTCTAAAATTCTAAAATTCTAAAATTCTAAAATTCTAAAATTCTAAAATTCTAAAATTCTAAAATTCTAAAATTCTAAAATTCTAAAATTCTAAAATTCTAAAATTCTAAAATTCTAAAATTCTAAAATTCTAAAATTCTAAAATTCTAAAATTCTAAAATTCTAAAATTCTAAAATTCTAAAATTCTAAAATTCTAAAATTCTAAAATTCTAAAATTCTAAAATTCTAAAATTCTAAAATTCTAAAATTCTAAAATTCTAAAATTCTAAAATTCTAAAATTCTAAAATTCTAAAATTCTAAAATTCTAAAATTCTAAAATTCTAAAATTCTAAAATTCTAAAATTCTAAAATTCTAAAATTCTAAAATTCTAAAATTCTAAAATTCTAAAATTCTAAAATTCTAAAATTCTAAAATTCTAAAATTCTAAAATTCTAAAATTCTAAAATTCTAAAATTCTAAAATTCTAAAATTCTAAAATTCTAAAATTCTAAAATTCTAAAATTCTAAAATTCTAAAATTCTAAAATTCTAAAATTCTAAAATTCTAAAATTCTAAAATTCTAAAATTCTAAAATTCTAAAATTCTAAAATTCTAAAATTCTAAAATTCTAAAATTCTAAAATTCTAAAATTCTAAAATTCTAAAATTCTAAAATTCTAAAATTCTAAAATTCTAAAATTCTAAAATTCTAAAATTCTAAAATTCTAAAATTCTAAAATTCTAAAATTCTAAAATTCTAAAATTCTAAAATTCTAAAATTCTAAAATTCTAAAATTCTAAAATTCTAAAATTCTAAAATTCTAAAATTCTAAAATTCTAAAATTCTAAAATTCTAAAATTCTAAAATTCTAAAATTCTAAAATTCTAAAATTCTAAAATTCTAAAATTCTAAAATTCTAAAATTCTAAAATTCTAAAATTCTAAAATTCTAAAATTCTAAAATTCTAAAATTCTAAAATTCTAAAATTCTAAAATTCTAAAATTCTAAAATTCTAAAATTCTAAAATTCTAAAATTCTAAAATTCTAAAATTCTAAAATTCTAAAATTCTAAAATTCTAAAATTCTAAAATTCTAAAATTCTAAAATTCTAAAATTCTAAAATTCTAAAATTCTAAAATTCTAAAATTCTAAAATTCTAAAATTCTAAAATTCTAAAATTCTAAAATTCTAAAATTCTAAAATTCTAAAATTCTAAAATTCTAAAATTCTAAAATTCTAAAATTCTAAAATTCTAAAATTCTAAAATTCTAAAATTCTAAAATTCTAAAATTCTAAAATTCTAAAATTCTAAAATTCTAAAATTCTAAAATTCTAAAATTCTAAAATTCTAAAATTCTAAAATTCTAAAATTCTAAAATTCTAAAATTCTAAAATTCTAAAATTCTAAAATTCTAAAATTCTAAAATTCTAAAATTCTAAAATTCTAAAATTCTAAAATTCTAAAATTCTAAAATTCTAAAATTCTAAAATTCTAAAATTCTAAAATTCTAAAATTCTAAAATTCTAAAATTCTAAAATTCTAAAATTCTAAAATTCTAAAATTCTAAAATTCTAAAATTCTAAAATTCTAAAATTCTAAAATTCTAAAATTCTAAAATTCTAAAATTCTAAAATTCTAAAATTCTAAAATTCTAAAATTCTAAAATTCTAAAATTCTAAAATTCTAAAATTCTAAAATTCTAAAATTCTAAAATTCTAAAATTCTAAAATTCTAAAATTCTAAAATTCTAAAATTCTAAAATTCTAAAATTCTAAAATTCTAAAATTCTAAAATTCTAAAATTCTAAAATTCTAAAATTCTAAAATTCTAAAATTCTAAAATTCTAAAATTCTAAAATTCTAAAATTCTAAAATTCTAAAATTCTAAAATTCTAAAATTCTAAAATTCTAAAATTCTAAAATTCTAAAATTCTAAAATTCTAAAATTCTAAAATTCTAAAATTCTAAAATTCTAAAATTCTAAAATTCTAAAATTCTAAAATTCTAAAATTCTAAAATTCTAAAATTCTAAAATTCTAAAATTCTAAAATTCTAAAATTCTAAAATTCTAAAATTCTAAAATTCTAAAATTCTAAAATTCTAAAATTCTAAAATTCTAAAATTCTAAAATTCTAAAATTCTAAAATTCTAAAATTCTAAAATTCTAAAATTCTAAAATTCTAAAATTCTAAAATTCTAAAATTCTAAAATTCTAAAATTCTAAAATTCTAAAATTCTAAAATTCTAAAATTCTAAAATTCTAAAATTCTAAAATTCTAAAATTCTAAAATTCTAAAATTCTAAAATTCTAAAATTCTAAAATTCTAAAATTCTAAAATTCTAAAATTCTAAAATTCTAAAATTCTAAAATTCTAAAATTCTAAAATTCTAAAATTCTAAAATTCTAAAATTCTAAAATTCTAAAATTCTAAAATTCTAAAATTCTAAAATTCTAAAATTCTAAAATTCTAAAATTCTAAAATTCTAAAATTCTAAAATTCTAAAATTCTAAAATTCTAAAATTCTAAAATTCTAAAATTCTAAAATTCTAAAATTCTAAAATTCTAAAATTCTAAAATTCTAAAATTCTAAAATTCTAAAATTCTAAAATTCTAAAATTCTAAAATTCTAAAATTCTAAAATTCTAAAATTCTAAAATTCTAAAATTCTAAAATTCTAAAATTCTAAAATTCTAAAATTCTAAAATTCTAAAATTCTAAAATTCTAAAATTCTAAAATTCTAAAATTCTAAAATTCTAAAATTCTAAAATTCTAAAATTCTAAAATTCTAAAATTCTAAAATTCTAAAATTCTAAAATTCTAAAATTCTAAAATTCTAAAATTCTAAAATTCTAAAATTCTAAAATTCTAAAATTCTAAAATTCTAAAATTCTAAAATTCTAAAATTCTAAAATTCTAAAATTCTAAAATTCTAAAATTCTAAAATTCTAAAATTCTAAAATTCTAAAATTCTAAAATTCTAAAATTCTAAAATTCTAAAATTCTAAAATTCTAAAATTCTAAAATTCTAAAATTCTAAAATTCTAAAATTCTAAAATTCTAAAATTCTAAAATTCTAAAATTCTAAAATTCTAAAATTCTAAAATTCTAAAATTCTAAAATTCTAAAATTCTAAAATTCTAAAATTCTAAAATTCTAAAATTCTAAAATTCTAAAATTCTAAAATTCTAAAATTCTAAAATTCTAAAATTCTAAAATTCTAAAATTCTAAAATTCTAAAATTCTAAAATTCTAAAATTCTAAAATTCTAAAATTCTAAAATTCTAAAATTCTAAAATTCTAAAATTCTAAAATTCTAAAATTCTAAAATTCTAAAATTCTAAAATTCTAAAATTCTAAAATTCTAAAATTCTAAAATTCTAAAATTCTAAAATTCTAAAATTCTAAAATTCTAAAATTCTAAAATTCTAAAATTCTAAAATTCTAAAATTCTAAAATTCTAAAATTCTAAAATTCTAAAATTCTAAAATTCTAAAATTCTAAAATTCTAAAATTCTAAAATTCTAAAATTCTAAAATTCTAAAATTCTAAAATTCTAAAATTCTAAAATTCTAAAATTCTAAAATTCTAAAATTCTAAAATTCTAAAATTCTAAAATTCTAAAATTCTAAAATTCTAAAATTCTAAAATTCTAAAATTCTAAAATTCTAAAATTCTAAAATTCTAAAATTCTAAAATTCTAAAATTCTAAAATTCTAAAATTCTAAAATTCTAAAATTCTAAAATTCTAAAATTCTAAAATTCTAAAATTCTAAAATTCTAAAATTCTAAAATTCTAAAATTCTAAAATTCTAAAATTCTAAAATTCTAAAATTCTAAAATTCTAAAATTCTAAAATTCTAAAATTCTAAAATTCTAAAATTCTAAAATTCTAAAATTCTAAAATTCTAAAATTCTAAAATTCTAAAATTCTAAAATTCTAAAATTCTAAAATTCTAAAATTCTAAAATTCTAAAATTCTAAAATTCTAAAATTCTAAAATTCTAAAATTCTAAAATTCTAAAATTCTAAAATTCTAAAATTCTAAAATTCTAAAATTCTAAAATTCTAAAATTCTAAAATTCTAAAATTCTAAAATTCTAAAATTCTAAAATTCTAAAATTCTAAAATTCTAAAATTCTAAAATTCTAAAATTCTAAAATTCTAAAATTCTAAAATTCTAAAATTCTAAAATTCTAAAATTCTAAAATTCTAAAATTCTAAAATTCTAAAATTCTAAAATTCTAAAATTCTAAAATTCTAAAATTCTAAAATTCTAAAATTCTAAAATTCTAAAATTCTAAAATTCTAAAATTCTAAAATTCTAAAATTCTAAAATTCTAAAATTCTAAAATTCTAAAATTCTAAAATTCTAAAATTCTAAAATTCTAAAATTCTAAAATTCTAAAATTCTAAAATTCTAAAATTCTAAAATTCTAAAATTCTAAAATTCTAAAATTCTAAAATTCTAAAATTCTAAAATTCTAAAATTCTAAAATTCTAAAATTCTAAAATTCTAAAATTCTAAAATTCTAAAATTCTAAAATTCTAAAATTCTAAAATTCTAAAATTCTAAAATTCTAAAATTCTAAAATTCTAAAATTCTAAAATTCTAAAATTCTAAAATTCTAAAATTCTAAAATTCTAAAATTCTAAAATTCTAAAATTCTAAAATTCTAAAATTCTAAAATTCTAAAATTCTAAAATTCTAAAATTCTAAAATTCTAAAATTCTAAAATTCTAAAATTCTAAAATTCTAAAATTCTAAAATTCTAAAATTCTAAAATTCTAAAATTCTAAAATTCTAAAATTCTAAAATTCTAAAATTCTAAAATTCTAAAATTCTAAAATTCTAAAATTCTAAAATTCTAAAATTCTAAAATTCTAAAATTCTAAAATTCTAAAATTCTAAAATTCTAAAATTCTAAAATTCTAAAATTCTAAAATTCTAAAATTCTAAAATTCTAAAATTCTAAAATTCTAAAATTCTAAAATTCTAAAATTCTAAAATTCTAAAATTCTAAAATTCTAAAATTCTAAAATTCTAAAATTCTAAAATTCTAAAATTCTAAAATTCTAAAATTCTAAAATTCTAAAATTCTAAAATTCTAAAATTCTAAAATTCTAAAATTCTAAAATTCTAAAATTCTAAAATTCTAAAATTCTAAAATTCTAAAATTCTAAAATTCTAAAATTCTAAAATTCTAAAATTCTAAAATTCTAAAATTCTAAAATTCTAAAATTCTAAAATTCTAAAATTCTAAAATTCTAAAATTCTAAAATTCTAAAATTCTAAAATTCTAAAATTCTAAAATTCTAAAATTCTAAAATTCTAAAATTCTAAAATTCTAAAATTCTAAAATTCTAAAATTCTAAAATTCTAAAATTCTAAAATTCTAAAATTCTAAAATTCTAAAATTCTAAAATTCTAAAATTCTAAAATTCTAAAATTCTAAAATTCTAAAATTCTAAAATTCTAAAATTCTAAAATTCTAAAATTCTAAAATTCTAAAATTCTAAAATTCTAAAATTCTAAAATTCTAAAATTCTAAAATTCTAAAATTCTAAAATTCTAAAATTCTAAAATTCTAAAATTCTAAAATTCTAAAATTCTAAAATTCTAAAATTCTAAAATTCTAAAATTCTAAAATTCTAAAATTCTAAAATTCTAAAATTCTAAAATTCTAAAATTCTAAAATTCTAAAATTCTAAAATTCTAAAATTCTAAAATTCTAAAATTCTAAAATTCTAAAATTCTAAAATTCTAAAATTCTAAAATTCTAAAATTCTAAAATTCTAAAATTCTAAAATTCTAAAATTCTAAAATTCTAAAATTCTAAAATTCTAAAATTCTAAAATTCTAAAATTCTAAAATTCTAAAATTCTAAAATTCTAAAATTCTAAAATTCTAAAATTCTAAAATTCTAAAATTCTAAAATTCTAAAATTCTAAAATTCTAAAATTCTAAAATTCTAAAATTCTAAAATTCTAAAATTCTAAAATTCTAAAATTCTAAAATTCTAAAATTCTAAAATTCTACAATTCTAAAATTCTAAAATTCTAAAATTCTAAAATTCTAAAATTCTAAAATTCTAAAATTCTAAAATTCTAAAATTCTAAAATTCTAAAATTCTAAAATTCTAAAATTCTAAAATTCTAAGATTCTAAATTTCTAAAATTTTGAGATTCTAAAATTCTAAACTGAATTCTAAAATGCTAAAATTCCAAAATTTTGAAATTCTAATATTCTAGAAAAATAAACTTTCAAAACTCTAAAATTCTAGAAGCCTACAATTCAAGTTTCTACTTCCTTAAAATTCTTAATGTTTAATTTTTTTTGCTTTATTAATTTCAAGAAAACATGTATTTTAAAATTCAGACATTCAAAATAGAAACCATTTGAAATGCCGCATTTTTGATTTTGGCTAAACTTGGTTTTACAAATACTTACAGAACGGGCTATTTTGATGAAACAAGATTGTAAAATTTAATTTTGAAAACGTAATGGAACTTTTTTCTCGAGATGTTACTTACAGTATTGTAATCGGTTCTTAAACGTTTTATCCCACATTGATTGGCTGTGAACTTGCCCGGCCATAAACCGAAGAATGTGGTACGCATGATTGCTGCTGCACTGTATATTATTTATTGCACATTTGGACATCCTCCTGACCTAAAATTTGAAAAGTTATGGTGTGATAGTGTCACTGTTGGTTATATTTAATAGGGAAAAAATGTTACCCCGGATAAGTACTGCAAACATGTCGCATAAATCTCGAATCGACTCTCGAGTACATGGTCCTTTTGCCACACTACAGTAGGGTCTACAGTAGAATACCTGCAAAAAGAAAATATGATTAGTGCATCGTAATATTATATTTAGAGGTCAAATAAAAATATAACTACTAGAGAGCATTCACTGATCGAACCCATCGAAACTATTACGTAAGCATACTAACCGAATGAGCAGCCGCTGGTGCTGAAAGATTTCGCTGAAGGTAAATACAACGGTACGAGTGCCGGAGGGTTAATATTTGACCAATACTAACGGCGACATCCGCCCTCTAGTAGTTATAATCTCCTATGTCAAAACAAATTATTGAACTTACCTGGAAGAAAATGTCCTTCGCGGTAAAGCCAATCATCCGGAATCGAAATATCAAAATCTTTCCTGGAACTTTGATATTACAGTCAAGTGTGATCAAAGAACACAAAACAAAAACAATTAAAACCAGTGGTGCCAACATTCCAGACATATCCTTATTTTTCCAGATTTGCGGTTTCAGGTCGATTTCTTCACCCTCACTTAACTTTTAAACCAGGTTTACCAGTACGTTTAAACCTGGCTAAAACGTTAAGCGAGGATGAGGAAATCGGTTATTAGTATTGTTAAGCATGTTGAAGTCCAGATTGCGTTTCGTCTAGCTTATAAGTATATAGGTCTATCCGCACTAGACCGATCCGATCCGATCCGACCCGACTTTTTCATCTTCGGATTCGCTCGGGTTGTTGATGTAATGGTATTGGTAGCATGTCGGGCGTCCGACGCAAAAAAGAATCGTTGCCAACGATATTCCTCGAACAGACTCTCCGACTTTTTTCTGCTTCTCCACCGACCGGCTCGAACAGATAGAGAGAACGTGTGAGGCAACCAAAGCAGGTAAAATGATTCTTCTGCTGGTGTGGGACAGCATGTCGTCCACTCAGAAAGGAAAAATAATATCGTCAATAACTTTTGCTTCTACCCATGCTTGAACGGCTTGACCAGAGGCACATATGAGATAGCGGACAGATTTGTTTTCCAACCGGTGCGGAATTGATTCTATGCCGGGATAGCTAGGATTCCTTCCAATTTTACTTTCAGGTTGTTTTTGTTGCCGAGCTGGATGTTCAAACTTGTTTATGAACACCGTAACGTAGGATATTTGTGCTATTTGCGGGTCCCGGTTGAATTTTGTACATCGATAGGAAGAATGTTCTCGATTTGTTGACAAATATATCATTTTTGCTTGAAGCGAAACTGAGGCATGTTCTAACCCCGACTGCTGTTAAAATGCATGAAATGATAGCGTTTGGGTTTACAACCAGACTCAGTTTCGCGGTCAAGCAGCGCATATTTCAATTCAACTAAACATTAATTGTTTTTATCGGGGCATACTATGATGGTCGAACCCTAATATTTCTTAATTCGACCGAACGTTTTATTGATTCTAATAATGATCATATTTTATTATTTAAACAACGAACTTCTTTGTTTGCATTGATCGTATCAACAATATTTATGTATAAAAATTACACCAGCTCAAAGCAATAAAACAAAACACGCAAATGATGTGTGTTAAAGAATTCTTCCAATCCAACAAAACAGAATTTGTTAACTAATCCTTTTCTTGAAATGTAACAGAATCTTTTTTTGATTGAATAATGTGGAATTTTCAGCAAAAGTCGCCGAATGCGGAGCGAATATTAGAAAACTTAAGTTGGAAATACCAACATTCGAACAATGTTTCCTATTTAAGATTTGCAGATTGCGAAGTTTGTAGACAAGACTTATTTTAGTTTTGTAATTTCATTTAGGCGTCTTACGCAATATATTTTACTATAGAAGTTTCGCGAACCAATACAGCAAAATCGGTACGTCGTAGAAACCTATGTGATCCAATATAATTGCAAATTAAAAACTTCTAGATGTTTTAATAACGTAAAATAAATTGTTAGTAGAAGAAAGCACGACGAAATAGGGTGATAAATCACCATTCCTGCAGAGGTGTGGGCGGCGCATTTTTCTACATTCGTGAAGCTCGTTAGAGCATTTAACATTTTAAGCCGTCGTATGTTTTCGATATGTATAATATATTGTATATCAAGGCGCTGTGGAGCGTGCACCTTACAATGAATTTTGTTATTTGAATGGTTGGCGTCCGAAAGGGGCTAACCCACATTTTGATTTTTTTATTGTCTATCCCGAGATAAACTCGCATTTCGTCGATTTGTTGTTATATGTTTCACACATGAGTGCGAACGAAACAAAAATAAACGTCAAATCGTTTTTCGCTTGCACTAATGCAAAGAGAATTGGCGCGTGATTCGGCGAACGGCTGGGCGGCGCATGGCTGATATGTCACGATGTGGATTTTAGAAAAGATTCGCAATACAGGAAATGAAAAAAACTTCCGCATTTCCAAATTAACATTGTTTTTATTGTAAAAATACATTATTTTATTAGTAGTTCATTGATCCATGTTGCCAAAAAAAATAAGATCATTACATGCACTACTTTTCAATTCACGAGCATTTTCGTAATTCGGGGGGCTAACCCCGGGGGTACCTAGTACTGGGGTCACCTTCATGGTCAACTTTGACTGCTAATAGCAAAAAATCAAAAAATTGTTTTCAGAATTCTTAAATAGCAGTACACGTGGATTACTTAGAACTACCAAAAAATGTCGATTTCGGAAAAAATGTGGATTAGCCCCTTGTGGACGCCAGCCATTCATTTGTTAGGGACCGTTCATATACCACGTGGACAAAAAAACCGTCATTTTCCCTCCTCCTCCCCTCCGTGGACAATCCTTTACCCCTATCTGCCCCTACCCCCGCCCGCCATACTATGTCCACGTGGAGTTTCCCATTTTTTGGGCAATTTAATAAAAAAGGAGTTTTCAAAAAGTTTTCGTTTGTGTTAGACTACTATGGCGAAGAAGGTGAATGAAAATCGTTCAAACTTCCACTGCTTCCGTCTTTTGCCAAATTTTCATGGAAATATCTCATTTCTGAGCGAAATTATAATCTTTTATATTTATGTATTAAAGATTCATCATAATAACATAAAATTGAAGTAACGTATGGATTCTTCAATTGGCCTCGTAATTTCAACCACACGCTTTCAAATCTAAAACTAGAGGTATTTGACCGAGTTACAGAAGATTGAATCAAATGATTCGGACAGAACATTTTTCTCAGATTTTGTTTCGCACGATTTCCTCTGATTTTTTTAATGATTTGCTATTACATACTATGCTGTTATAGGCACTTTGATTATTTCAAAATCATGAAAAAATTTGAAGGTATGCGCACACATGAATGACATTACAAATTTATTTCATTTTCTTATAAAAGACAAAATTATAATGATAAGTCCACGTGGACATTTTTAATACCCCCACCCGTTCCCCATGGACAAGCGTGAACTTTCGCGTGACCCCTACCCTCCCCTTAATTGTCAACGTGGTATATTGATGGTCCCTTATTTGTTGTATCTTCACTGACAGACCCTTTGGCCTCAATGGTGGTTGCTTAAACTAATTACATTTCAGGATAGCAAATGTTTTAGCTTTTTTCGATTATAGAGGTGTCAACCTTAAGGTCATTCGCCTCTTCGGGCTAGAAAAATCTCTTATGAAAAATTTCTAACCCTATTTCCGGGGTCGGGACTCGAACCCAGGTGCGCTGCGTACAAGGCAATCGATTTACCAACTACACTACGCCCACCCCTATTTTAGCTTTTATCGAATTCCTCGTCAGGTTGGATTCAAAAGCCGTCGCCACACTGCACTGTTAACAATACACTGAACTTCGGTAACAGTGCTCTGGCGATCATAGTTGGTTCTCCTGAACGGTAATCGCAAAAGAGAGTTATTGCGTACAGCTCAAACGCGGGCTTGAAGATCCAGGCGTCCGAAGATTATAGGACAATCCACCCTGAAATCTGTCTTGCCAAGGAAGATGTCGGAGTGCAAAGCGTATGAACCGACGTTGGCCGGCTTCGATTGTGACAACGCCGTTCTGGTATATAGTACGGATTCCAAACAACAGAACAATATTCTAGTGTTGAGCGAGCCTGTGCGCAATAGTGATTTTAACCAGTGTACGTGGTGTGTGGTTTGCGTATTAGTGCCGAATCCATGATGACTACGAGATCCTTGATGTGAGAGTGTCTTGGAAAGCTCGAGTCGAAGAAATGGTATTTAAACTGAATCGGATGGCGTTTCCGCGTTGGCCGTTGTCGATCATTTAGCCATAAAATAGTGTTGTAAAAACAAAGAAACAAATCATTTTGGAGAAAAGCGTAGTGATAAATTGAAAGAATAACCTATAATACTATAGCTAGTATACAGAAAAAGGAAAAGTTTACAGAAGAAGAACTATTGATAATGGTAGTAGCACTTGAATATGAAGAAGCATCCGTCATAAAGAAAAAATGGGTTCACAAAGCTTGGAGATCGGAAAAATAGGAGTGAGATTTTGAACGTTAGTAAATCGTAGGATGGTTTGAGAAACAAGTTGGCGACAGTAAAAGTTTAGGAATGTACGGCTTTGTGCGCTTGGCCCCTAGACCGCTTAGGGTTAATCCACTTTTCCTCCTTGCTTTGCATGTTGTTCCTTTAATTGCGGTTAGATGGAAATACATTTAATTAAGAACAGGGTACCTTTTAGGTTGCTATTCAACATACGAACGCAAGAGGCTTTAGATGTGGAAGGTTAAACAATCAAAAGCATAACATTTAAAAAATTGGAAATTGACGCACTTGAATGTACATTGTTTTTGGTTTATTAAATTTTATATGCAAATTTTTTTATTTCTTGTTTTAAAAGTCCTTATTTCAAAATATTCAAATTTTTGAATCCTTGAATTTTCAAATTTTAAGAATTCTAAACTTTTAGATTCACAATTTTTTGGATTTTTTAATATACAAGCATTTAAATTTTTGAATATTATTATTTTTATTTTTAACTTCCTAAATTTTAAAACTCCTAGATTTCAATTTTTTGAGCTTTAGATTTTTAGATTTCCAAATTTTTTGATTTTTAAACTTTCTAAATTTCTGAATTTTTGATACTTGGATTTTAGATCTTTAAATTTTTAAACTCTTAACTTCTTAAATTTTTCAACTTTTTGAATTTCTGAATTCTTAAATTATAAAATTTTCAAATTCCAAAATCTTTGATTTTTTAAATTTACAAAATTTTAAATCTTTAAATTCATAATTTTTTAAATTTTTGAATTCCTAAATTTTTAAATGCTTAACCGAATTTTTAAATTTTTGAATTTTTAAATTCTAATTTTTTTAATTTCTTTGAATTTTCAACTTTTTAAACTGTTAAATCTTTAAAATTTTAAATCCTTAAATTTTCAAATTTTTAAGTTCTTAAATGATTGAATTTTTAAATTCTTAAATTTTTAAATTCTTGAATTTCTAAATTTTTAAAAATTTGGGAATTTAAATATTTAAAAATTCTAAAATTTAAATATTTAAGAAATTTAAAAATTTCAAAGTATAAAAATTAAAAATCCGAAAATTCAAATAATTTAAAAATTTCGGAATCATAAAATATAAAATCTTTTAATTTTTAAATTTTTAAATTCTTAAATTTTTAATTTTTCAAATCTTTAAATTTTCATATCTTTGAATTTTTGAATCTATGAATTTTAAAATTTTATATTTTTAAATTACTATATTTTTAAATTTATAAATTTTTAGATTTTTAAATTTTTAAAAAATTAAGTTTAAAAATTTTTGAATTTTTGGATCTTTAAATTTTAAAATTTTTGGATGCTTAGATATTAAAATTTTTGAATTTTCGTATCCTAAAATATTAAAATTTAAAACTTTTAGATTCTTAGATTTTTAAATCTGCAAATTTTTAAATTATTGGATTTTCAAATTCTTAAATTTTAAAATTTTGGAACCTTGAATTTTTAAATTTTTATTTCTTGAAATTTTTAAACTTTTAGAATTTTTAAATAATCAGATTTTAAAATTTTCAAATTCTTAAATTTTTAAATTGCTGAATTTTTAAATTCTTAAGTTTTTAAATTTTTAAATTTTAGAATATTTGAATATATAAATTTTTAGATCTTTAGATTCTTAAATTTCCAAATTTTTTAATCTTTAAATTTTAATATTTTTAAATCATAAAATTTTCAAATTCTACGATCCTTGTATTTTTAAATTTACAAATTTTTAAATCTATAAATTTATAAATTTTTTAGATTTTCAATTCTTCAACTTTTGAATTCCTTAATTTCTAAATTTTTGATTTTTGAATGTTCTTTAATAACTGAATTCTTAAATTTTTAAATCTTGAATTTTTAATATTTAAATCTCTAAATTGTTGAACTTTAAAATTTTTTTAATTTTTAGATCATCGAATTTTTAAATTCTCATATTCTTAAATTTTTAAATTTTTGGATCGTTAAATTTTTAAATATCAGGATTTTTAAATTTTTGGATCTTTATATTCATAAATTTCCAAATTTTTGAACCTTTAAATTTTAATATTTTTGAATTCTTAAATATTAAAATTTTAAAATTGTTATATTTGAAAATATTGCAATTTTTAAATTTCTAAATGTTTTAATTTTTGGTCTTTTAAATTCTTAAATTTTTGAATTTCCCTATTCCTAAATTTTCATATTTTTTATATTTAAAGTTTTAACCTTTTTAATATTTTGAATCTTTAATTTTAAAATTTTAAGCGCTCTAACTTTTTAAATTTTCGAATTGTTTTATTTCCAAATTTTTATTTTGGATTTGAACTTTTTAAATCTTAACGTTTCTAAAAATGTTACATCCTAATTTTTTTTTAATTGTTTAGTTTTTAAATGCTTAAATTTTGAAGTTTATGAAAAGTTTATTAAAAATTCCAAATTTTATTTGATCTAAATTCATATGGATTAATTTTTAACATTGCTGTTTTCTAGAAGCACTAAATTCAGGCTAAGGCAAATTATTAACTTCCGTCATCTGTGAACTTCTCCATCTGCAATTCTTCAATAGCAACATCGTGATTTTCCTAAAAAAAACCACTCACCTACACAGACCGCGAAATTTTGGCAATCTAATGAGAGAATGATGAGTATGAGTATTTTTGATTCCGTTTTATTCCAACGAAAGGATCAGTTTATTTTTAATTTCTTAAAAATGTAAAGATCTAAATTTTTAAATTTCTTAAAATCCAAATTTAAATTAATGAATTTTCACATATTTCAATTTTTGAAAATTTTATATTCTTGAATTTTAAAATTTTTATGTTTAAAAATCTGTAAGTCTTAAATGTTTAGATACAGTGAAGACCCGATTTTATCAGCACTCGGTTTTATCAGCTTTTTTGCCCGATTTTATCAGCTTCATATGAAAAATGATAGTTGGTAGTTTTATGGGTTCTAGCAGACGAGCCAAGTTGAATTCGAGTAAATCCTTTCTTGAGCATATTTTCTCATCTTAAAGATCCGAAATATGCAAAAAAAAATATTGTTTTAACTTTTGCTCTGTCAGACCGCCTTAAGCGAAGTTTAGGCTATATCTGGGGACCAAAGAAGAATATTTTAAGAGCTTCGGTGTCTTAAAAAGAAAGAAAAATATATGTCCCGATTTCATCAATGTCCCCATTTTATCAGCCTAAAATTCACCAAGGGTCTGATAAAAACGGGTCTTCTCTGTATTTATATTTTTTAATCTTAAGATATTAAAATTTTTGGATTTCTAAATTATTAAATTTGAATATTTTGATTTTTTTTCTGACTTTTAGATTTTCAAATTCTCAGTCTTTTTGATTTGAAAATGCTTGGAATCGTTGAATTATAAATTTCTTGGATTCAAAATTTTTAAATTTTTCTAATATTGGGTTTTTAAATTTTGATGATTGTTTCCAGCGTTTTGAGGTAACAGGAAGTCGCGCCCTCTTGGATTTCAAAGAAGAGTCAATTATTATCTTGCGCCATCTACAAACTTCGCAATCTGCAAATCTTAAATAGGAAAACTTTGTTCAAAAGTTGGTACAGTGGAGACCCGATTTGATCAGTCCCCGATTTTATCAGCTTTTTGACCCGATTTTGTCAGCCTCCTTTCTCGAGCGTTTTTGCTTGACCGCTAAACTGAGTCTGGTTGTAAACCCAAACGCTATCATTTCATGCATTTTAACAGCAGTCGGGGTTAGAACATGCCTCAGTTTCGCTTCAAGCAAAAATGATATATTTGTCAACAAATCGAGAACATTCGTCCTATCGATGTACAAAATTCAACCGGGACCCGCAAATAGCACAAAATTTGCATGATTTTTGAAAACAGCGAAACTCGCACTTGACACAAACAGAGAAAACGGCGATGACATTTTCGAAGTTTTGTTTTAAATGTTATTTAAAAACCATACCGATTTTTACACCAATTATTCATCCAAAATGCTTACCAAAGACGCCTTTCCATTGAATGGAACGAACATTCGCGATCAAGACATTTAAAAGAGCGGATTGAAGAAAAATTAAAGTTACGATGTTATTAGTATCACGCTCACAGTTTCGTCGTTTTACTTTCGTTGGTTCGGTATCTTTGTTGCACTTACGTTATTTCCGTTTCGTCAATTGTGGTGACTAATCTTATCATTTTTAATCAATTCTATGACTGAACTGTTCCGCCGAGGCAGTATGCCAATGAGGACAACCAACATTTGTAGTTTGTCACTTTTGAGCAGTGTGTTGAAGACAAATAAAGGTTACGTTAATCTGAGCATCACTCTACACTTTCGACATTTTTCAATCAGTCGATTTTAGTGTCTCATTTTTACCCGCATTGTCACAAGTATTTAGATTTGATCTACTGTAGGATAGGTTTAGATAATCAAAAATAAAAATGTGCTGAAAGTGCATTAGTGGTGCTTAGAATAACATTACTTGCATTCTTTTTCTCTAAAACATTGGCTTGAATTAAGGAACTGCGTGCTCTTGTTCCCCTTATAGAAACATTACCTATATTGAGCATTTTAGAAGAAAGATTGTAGTATATTTTAATGATTTAGTTACAAAAACCGATTAAATTAAAATAACGTAAGTGTCACAGCAGTACCAAACCTAACGTAACTAACATGACGAAACTGTATTTATGCACTGTTGACGTGTCAGTTGTTTGTTCGTCATTATTTCGATTGCGCATTTTTCAGCTGCATTACCGAATAATAAAACGAATGTTTGTCAGCATGTACATTAAGATGCGTAGAATGCGGGGGAGTGATAATCTCAGTTTGTTTACATTTGTTAGTTACGGTGTTTTCAAAAATCATGCTTGAAATATCCTACGTTACGGTGTTCATAAACAAATTTGAACATCCAACTCGGCAACAAAAACAACCTGAAAGTAAAATCGGAAGGAATCCTAGCTATCCCGGCATAGAATCAATTCCGCACCGGTTGGAAAACAAATCTGTCCGCTATCTCATACGCGCCTCTGGTCAAGCCGTTCAAGCATGGGTAGAAGCAAAAGTTATTGACGATATTATTTTTCCTTTCTGAGTGGACGACATGCTGTCCCACACCAGCAGAAGAATCATTTTACCTGCTTTGGTTGCCTCACACGTTCTCTCTATCTGTTCGAGCCGGTCGGTGGAGGCAGAAAAAAGTCGGAGAGTCTGTTCGAGGAATATCGTTGGCAACGATTCTTTTTTGCGTCGGACGCCCGACATGCTACCAATACCATTACATCAACAACCCGAGCGAATCCGAAGATGAAAAAGTCGGGTCGGATCGGATCGGATCGGTCTAGTGCGGATAGACCTTAAATGACTCCTATTATATTTTGAAAACAAACCTTTTGTCGATCGTTGAATTTGTATATCAAACGATGTGCATTTCGAAACAAAGAGATGAAATAATTCTAAAACTTTTTACTCATACATAGACTCTAGAATGCACCTTACAATCACGATTGCACTAAATTCTGACGAAAATTCAAATTTTTTTTGATAGATTTACAATACTTATCTCCTCCAACTCAGGCATGAGTAATGTTTATTTACATTGCACGATTGGTCTGCTCAATAAGGTATTTTTGGCTTCACACTATTCGTCTCTTTTCCTATTCTCTTTGGTAACATCGGTAACATCGATATAAATACTGATAAATCTGGTATATCTGGCAACGCTAGCTCGAAGCAGCTAAGATGAATACAACTATAACGATGGTGGGAAAAAACTGATGGGATTATTGCGCGGTCTAAAATCACGCCTCCCCAGTTAAACTCACTCCGGAACCGGTTCGGATTTCTGAATGGAGTCATTATGGATTCCAAATCAAATGCAACAACCGATTCCGACTCAGAATCGGTTGATGCATTTGATTTGGAATCCATACTGACTCCATTCAGGATTCCGAATCAAATTCTGAATGGTTTGACCGGGTCCCAGTAGACGAAAAAGCGACTGGGCGAGTTAAACTAGATGCTGACGATCGGTACCCGGTCAAAAAAATATGGACGAACATTCAGCCGGAAATGAACCGGAACTCTGGCTGGTTCCAGTTCGTATTCCGGCTCCAGTGACACAACCGATTCTAACTAGAATCGGTTGTGTCACTGGAGGCGGAATGCAAACTGGAACCAGCCGGAATTCCGGTTCATTTCTGGCTGAGCTTAACTGGGTTTAAACAGTTTGACGTTTAACTCAACTCGCCTGTGCTAATTTCCCCTAGGAACAAATGCAATTTGCGAATGCGATTTAAAGGCGATTTCAACACTTAGACAAATTTTCTGGCGGCTGAAAAGGACTTGGTTGTTTTTGCGTTTTTCAAACATGGCGGTTCATGTTTGGCTTAAGCTTAAAATAGTTTTTTATAAACAATTGGCGTGTTCTCGCTTGTATTTTGTTTGTCTAGTGCACTTCATTTAGCCAACAAATGTGGGAAATTGTGGAATCGTGTCTAAAAATTGTGGAACAAGATCTCTGACCTAAACTCTTAATAAAAGTCAGATTGTGGTAAGTTTTGGTGTGCACTGCCAATTTCACCATTGATTCTTCCTATAGTTTGGTGATGATTACCTAGTGTAGTGATAAGTTTTTGTGAGTAGATAATGAATCCGAAAATAAGTATTATTTGTAATTTTCATATTAGGCAATTAAAAGCGATTAAATGGCTTGTTCCCTGGGCGACTTAGGGGCGATTAAAGGGCGGGTAGAGCGGCTAAAAAATGACGGCGGCAAATCGCCCAAATTTTGCATTTGAAATAGCCCCTTAATTACCAGCAATTTGCTGGCAAATTGAAGGGCAATTAGCGCATCCGAGTTGGCAAATAGCCCCCCGTTAGCCAGCAACTTGCCCTTTTTGACTGGGTAGGCTAATGAAATATTTTGTTCTAGGCTACCCGCTGTAACTTGCCATTTACTATTTAACTTAATTTCATGAGCCTTAAGTATACTTGTAGAAAATTATGTTTTCCAAGAAGTTCTGAAAGAACTTTGATAAACATTAATTGAACTTACAACCCATTCAACTGGGTGTTATGAGATCCCCTGAGTATTGCATAAACTACCGTATGTATATCTTAAAACTTGTGCTAAAATGTGTTCTTGGATGAATATATATTGAACTTACTTCCGTGCACCTCAAGAAATATGCAGAACGCGTAGACAACCATGTACATGAATAAGACTCAATGCTTTTGACGTAGGACTACGTCTTTGTTTTCGATACAGGGGTGCACGTTGCAAATTTTACAATAATGGTATGTAACGAAAAGTGGTCCAATTTTAAACGCATATAATTCAGCCATCTCACGATAAATTTTCAATTTTTTTGCACTTATCGCCCCGAAATACTTCTAAGAATAGATTCCAATAGATAAGCCCAAAGATTTTTGATATCATGGCATTAAAAATTTAAATAATGAACAACCTAGTCAAAATATCGCGCATTTACACACAGAAGATAGCGGTTCCCTAGTCCAGCACGACAGATTTGTGTACCTAGCGCGCTACGCTGCTATGAATGACGTCATCATCGACTATTTAAACGGACGGATTTCGCCAGTGCAGCTCAGTTGCCTGTTGAGCGGCAGACGAAGCAGGTCACTGCGTTGTGTGTTTTCACAGCTAGTGTAGCTGAGTTAGAAGTCCGTTACACTGCCTGTGGAGGTACGCTACCCAGTGAATGCGACTGTGCTTGCCGTTCAAACACTATGCTATCTTTTGTGATGTGCTCGTTTCCAGCACACTTTTATGTATAATCATTCGTACACAAAATAGTTTGTACATGCGAGCTCCATTTGCAAACACGGTTAACATAGAGTCGTGGTATTAGTTGTCTATTTCGCTCTAACCATCATCATCAGCGTTGATTCATTGCTTTGTGCGCTTGGGTTTAACGTTTGAGTCGAATGTGGAGGTAGTTAGATCTAATTTGTTACTAAATTGCACAACGAAAGTTTATTATTTACGTTCGATCAATTCATTTCCCCTTCACGTGATTCATTTCCAGTCAGCCTATAGTATTTTGATTCTACTAATAGGTACATACTACAAAGCCTATTTATGAATGAATACACTGCCACTTCAAAAACCGTTGCAAAAACGCATCTTGTCCATATATAGAATTGTTTTCGATTCTTGTATATTTATAGTTTCGATATATGATTAAGACCACTGCATTCGATATATTTCTATGCGTACTTTAGGAAAGTTACAATAATGGCAAAATATAACTAGACCAAGCATTCTGGTCTATACATGCAATGTGATTATATTGTCTAAAATTTGATTTTTCTTCACTGGTCCGGGTTTTTTACCAAACACAATCGAAAAGTTTTTACAAGCTAATTTTATGCCATGAAGATTTAGTTCCAGATTTTAGTTCGGTTACAGTTTTCTGTCTTCTTTCTTCAGATCTTCTTAAATAAGTTCAATCGGATTCGATCACCTACTACAAATGAAATGACCTGATAACCAAAAAGGTTTGGTTCAATGTGTAATACTCGATGTTGATTGGTTGTGATTAAACCATTCGTAAGAAATATATTTGATTTATTATTACTATAAATATACTAAGAAAATAAATATTTTACATTAAGTAGTATAGTCCTACGTCTACAGCTCGTGCAACCCCATAGGGCTGCCCCTTGTAGTTTTTTCTAACTTAGTATTATGATGCTCCATGATAATGTACCCTACCTCTATACAACGGAAAACCCACTGGTAATGCTTGTAGGTCTAATGACTTGCACACAAAGGCATTCTCAGATGATCTATGACATCCGTTGAACTCAACATCAAGATGAATTTAGCGTCATAATTCTCAAGGAGCATAATGAAATATCAATATCATAATATTTGTCCAGTCATCCAAAAATATCAAAATGATGTTGATATTTTATTACATGCAATAAATTGCAAGAGCAATTCACCTCACAATATCATTCAATTTAGAAGTAATGATACGTTTAAAGATTTTAAGATCTGAGCTGATTAACGTTCTTGGATGACCTATAGCATCTGTTGAAGTTACTACTATATTCAACTTAGCTTCATGAAGCTAAGAGCATGCAATGAACTCTAGAATCTCCAACAGGTTATTTGTTATGATTGTCGATCTGAAGCTCTCTACATTAGATAATTTTTGGATGAACATAAACATCAATTGAACTCAATATCTTCTTCAAATTAGTACTATGCATCAAATCTATAAAATATTTGGTATCAGTGGTTATGCGTCTAAAACTTTGATCCAAGCTGCTCTTGTGTCAGGTGGGACATGCGTGCATATGCATACTTACCCACGTGCTTACCTATTTGATTAAAGGATATGTTTTGTTTGTGTTTGTTTATTCGGGTTTTAACCTGACCAATGATAAAGGGATAGTTTTTAGTCATAATAATTTTATTTCGTAAAATTCTTTTATTTCTTTCACGAACAAATTCTGTTTATAAGCCGTAATCTACAGAAAATTAATTGGTTCAGTGTATACAATATAGTCACCCAGTGAAGTTCAGCCGGAAATGAACGGGAATTCTGGCTGATTCTAGTTCGCATTCCGGCTCCAGTGACACAACCGATTCTATAGTTAGAATCGGTTGTGTCACGAGCCGGAATACGAACTGGAACCAGCCGGAATTCCGGTTCATTTCCGGCTGAGCTTAACTGGGCAGGCGTAATTTCAGACTATAACCGCAAGTCAGTATTCTTTCCCATCATATTTATAGTAGTATATAAATCTTTTTCAACATAAAATTGCTATGCTACATTTTATGCCGCTTTGTTTACGTTTCATATTCAAAGAATCTAGTTACCAGAATATTTTGGAAAAGATCTCTACTCGTATAAATATAATACGTAAACTGACTAGTTTACAGACTACCCGCAGTCTGAAACTACTTCTGACTAGTTTATATACAATGAACCAATTAATCATTGACAATAACTACTACAGATTATGGTTCAGAAAAAATTTGCCAGCAAAAAGTTTTTGTTACATCGAATTTAAAAGAAAAAGGATGTTTTGAAATTTGATTATTATGACAATATTATTCCCTAATCAAATAGGAAGGTAAGTGTGCTTATATTCACACATGTCTCTCATAACAAAAACTCCCTGGAGCAAGGATATGCAAGCCCTACCACGTATTTTGGTAATTTATAGATCAGTGGTTTTCAACTGGGGGTAGCGGATAAATTTCAACCTCAACGTATTACCCTAACATTCCTGTCCTGGATACCACTACATATTAGTTCAGTGGGTTAAGAATAAAAATACTGGTTGAGAATGTTCAGGAACAGAGTTCAACATGAAAAAGTATGGCGTTCATCCAATTGATTTTTTTCTTTTCAGACGATGGTATGCAATTTTCAGAAAGGGGTATACGATAAGAATCAATATTCGGAAAGGGAACGAAAAAGGTTGAAAACCACTGTGATAGATTTTGATGCATAATACTAATTTGAAGGAGATATCCGATGAATTCTAGCCAAACATTTCAGATGGTCCTAAGTGCAAATGACAGTTTGTCTTTGTTTACTTTCTCTTTGGCTAATAACGGCAGTTTATACGTTTGTTACTCAACTCTTAGCAGAATAAGCTAATCGAAATCAGAGTTTTTCGATATATCCTGAAACAATATTGAAAAGTTTCAAGATGACGCCTTAATAATCGAAAGAGAAAGTAAACAAAGAGAGGCTCTCATTTGCACTTAGGACCATGTGACATGTTTGTCGAGAATTGTTTTTATGGCTATTCAAACATTGTATGATGCACATGACTTCAGATCAAAAAGGGTGATAACTAATCTGTTGGAGATTTAAGAGTTATGTGCATACTCTTCAAGCTTCATGAAGGTAATTTAAAAATATTGTTGATTTAAACGGTTATTATACAGCTCATAATCGCGAGTCAGTCCCATGTTCTATGGGATTCCGTATCTACATGGGACTGACTTGCGATTATAGGCTGTATAGGTCATGTAAGAATGCCAGCACAGGACTTGAGATCATTAAGCCTATCCATACTAAGTTGAATGATATTGTTCTAAGTACTCCTAGATCTTGGAGTACAGGACAAATAATGTATAGATTTTTAGTTCTATACATAATTCTTGAGATTCACTACGATGTTGAGTTAACGGATGTCAGATCATCCAAGAATGTCTTTGAGTGCATCTGCAAGCATTAGCAGTGTCTCTCTGTCTTTACATTTAAATACATTGTGATTTATTCTCTTAGGATCTACTATAAAACTTTGAATTCTGAAGAATACATACAATTGTTACTTCTAATCCTGCTTTATTTGGATTTCAAAGTATATTTTTTGATTGCAGGTATAAATAAAAAAGTGATAGTTGTTCAACAGTATCAATACGTGTTGCGTTATTTATTTTATATTAAAGCATGCAAGTAGGATATGTTAAATGATAGCATTCAATGACGTTCTATAGAATTACTGCTTCATTCAAAAGAAACTGGGTGTTATGTTGAACTTTAATTTCATGTTTTGGGTCTTGTTTTGTTGCTCCTTTGATGACATTACGTTGTGGCAATATTGCTGACAGATTTTCGTAGTTCAAATACAAATTTTGATAGATATACTTCTGGTTGAACTTTTGCGGTTCAAGCAGAAGTGTCAATATGGAACATCAGTTATCGCACTACTGGAAAAGATAAAATCAGTGCACGGAACTGTCCGGAGCAACGTACCATTGATCAATTTTTAAAGTCAATGAATCTTCACTGCGTAAAAAAAAATTGGAAATACCGGTTCGAAAGAATTAGAAAAAATAAATAGTATGGAATGCTTTGGCGATACCATCATTTTGATATTTAGACAACTAATATTTCCTTGTAAGTTAATTCACCACAATATTGGTAGCACACCAAAATAATTTGCTTCACGAAAGAATTTCCGTCACGATTATCTTATTGGTACTTACTACTAAAACTGCTCTGAATTATGATCACTGGACTAAAAGTGAAATTGTCCTTAGGTGTTTTCTTATAGCACCACTATTACATCTAACGACAATATGCAATATTGAGTTATACACATTTTTAGTTTAACAAACACAAAAAACCACCATTTAAAATCGAAACAACTTTTTTGGTACAAACAACTACTCACTGTTGACAGTGAAAATGAATTATATCCATTTGACATTTGTAAATAACCTTTTTTTTATTTTCAACCATTTTTCTAGTTGTAAAAACGACTGAAGATGCTTATTTCCCGACGTGCTGGATTCTTACAGCAAACATTTTCAACTCAGAAAAAATAGAGCTATATTTAAAGGCAATCTAGCTAAATGCTCAATTTTAATTTCTAATTTCAACCGCACACGTAGTTGAAAGCGCAAAAAATATTTTTAGTTTTATTTTTGCTGTTTTGTGTCTCGGATTTCATTTAACTAAAAGCTTTTCCTGAAAACAAAAAAAGTTTTAGAAAAATGTGAATTGAATTTTAACTAAATTATTAGTTAATTTTAAGGTTTTCTTGTTAAATTCAACTAATCTAAAAACAGAAGCATAAATTAGCAGCAGAGCTGATTTCTAGCTTTCCGTGTTGCATTCCAGAATCTTCACCTTTTGAAGTGAAGGGTCCTTAAAGCAGCCAACCCCGTACTTCGACAGGTCTTCGCACTTTAGACCGGTTCGGCGACGGCCGCATCGATCTCCACAACTCTACAAGGCACATACACTTTGAATTGCTTCGTAAAACGCTCGCTGCGAGCAATCTGGTTTGCCTGGTCGAGGTCATTTACTATAACGCGTATCTTATTAGCTCGAACACGTGTTATCTGAGCTACGGACGGGTAGTTAGCAGTCAGCTCCCGTGAGGTTTCTAGAATATTGGGCGATTTCGTGTTGGGCCGGAAATACACCACCCAGGGTCCAGTCGAACTGGCTGGGTATGTTTTAATACGGGGAGGACTGGGGGAATCAGGGGAGGGAGTAATTTCGGGTTTATCCGGTATATCCATGGGAATATCATTCCCATCCAATGTTACTTCGCCCTCGGCCATTTAGGCACGATGATAACACGTGGTGTAAACGAGAGATGAAATTTATATTCAGGGGAAAGGGAAGAAGTAGAGACCGATCGGGGAAAGGGAAATAAAATAAAAATACTTAGCTTATATAGCGGCGATTCCGGCTATTCTGGTATTCACTTCACCAGCCTGGGCACCAGCGAACAAAGACTGCCTCAAACAATGGTTGACCTTCACTGACAATATTTATTCTTATTCACTTTATGCACGGCACCAGAAAACGAACTGCTTCGATCGAGAGCTCGGAGGGTTATGAAACACACACGACTTGTCGTGCTTTCTTCAACGAATTTTATTATAATGTTACTCGTGGATTGAAAATTACAGTTTCTTTAAACGGAAAACCAATGCGCTTCTTATGTATTTTTACTCGAATACTGCTGTAAAATGAATGACATGTAATATTACACGAATGAAAGTGTAAAATTGTATGCTGTTTGATGCTCTAATTGATTTTAACGTAATTTTCAATCAATTTTTTTAATTCAATCGTTGTATGTTTACATTCGTATTGATTTACATGTCGTTTAAATTTCATTATTTTTTGGCGTTTAACTACTCAAGGAAGTACTGGTGCAAAACCGAAGCAAGTCGCTCCCGGTCTCAGTAACCTGAGCTCAGAAAAGGAGTTTCAAGCACTTCCAGGAACATTAAAACCCCAAGTGTTCCCATATCTCAGCCAGAGAAAGGAAACAGCGCTGGCTAAAAAAATTTCTCTGAGATTGTGGACCGAATTCTTACTAAATAACTTGAAATGCGATGCTTTTGCATTATGCGAAACATGGCTTACTTCAGAAATAGACCTACACTTCCATGATTTTAATATTATTCGCTTGGATCGAGAAGACTCTTACGGAGTGCTTTTGGGGATCAAAAAGTGCTATTCTTTCAACCGAATCGACCTCCCCTCGACACCAGGTATTTTAACCTGCATACATCTGATTAAAACTTGAAATAAATAAATAAATAAAAATAAATGAATAAATAAATAAATAATTGCATTGCTTCCACCTACATCCCCCCTATAGCATCAGTTAGCCAACGACGGCTTTGCGTTATTGCCGAACTTCTCCCCGCACTGAGGCTAGTTTTAGGTGACTTCAACTCCCACAGAATTACATGGGGTTGCTTTCATGACAATAATCGATCCACCCTACTCCATGAACTTTGCGACAACTTTAATATGACCATTTTGAATACGGGGGAAATGACACGCAAAACCGAAACAGTACTAACGAGAGCGTCAAATATTCAAACCGTTGGATATTCGATTTTTACAAGAAGGTTCGTCCGGATTCCGCCCCGGCACAGAAGATCTATCGCGCCACATCCCCTCACGATAACGCGAACGAAACACCGTTTTCGATGGTGGAGCTCTAACTTGCTCTCTTGTCATGTAACAATAAAGCCCCAGGGCCAGACAGAATCAAATTTAACTTGCTCAAGAATCTGCCAGACTCTGCCAAGAGACGCTTGTTGAATTTATTTAACAAGTTTCTTGAGGGTAATATTGTCCCTCATGACTGGAGGCAAGTGAACGTCATCGCCATTCAAAAACCAGGAAATCCAGCCTCCGACCACAACTCGTATCGACCGAATGCAATGCTGTCCTGTATCCGAAAGTTGTTCGAGAAAGTGATCTTGTTTCGCCTCGACAATTCCCAAGTAACCAATAAGCATTATAACGTAGCCCAATATCTGCTTTAGATCCACATATAAAGCTGTTTTAAAGAGCCGTGAAGCCCTAAATACTGATATAATGCTGATATTATGCCAGAAAAGGCGAAATATAATGCTATTACTGTGCAGAGATTGACAGCTCGTTTCTGCAGTACTAATGCTATTATATAGCACCATTGCACGAATGTCAATTTTGAAAGCCTTATATTGGCAATACTAATGCTATTAAAAAGTTTTAGTTGGCTGTCATTGTCCGCCATGGTTTTGAAACCATTTCTTATGTTTTCTTCCGGTATGATGAGCAAATAGGAAAAATTTTAAAGTAAGATTTTCTGGTTAAAACTGTAATTGTCTCTCTTCTAATGCATTGTAATGAATATCCTTAATGGGTTTTCGTTCTCACATAATATGAATGTTTTACGAAAATTACCTTTAGTCAGTCTCAAACTGAGGTACCTTTCCCCGTCTTTCACGGTAAGTGCGCTGCGGTTGCTCCCTAGACTATATTGCACATGTTTGATTGAAATGAAATATGCCGAATGTAATCTTCAAGAAGAGTTGCATAACAAATAAACCCACATCATTACAATAGCATTATATCAGATTTTTATTTGCTCTATAATCGCACTAAATGCACTTGTAAAGCTTACATGCTTTAAAGATCCTTGAAGCATGTACGCGTTACATCAGCTTTATATACGCATATAGAGCAAGCGATAATGCTATATGTCGGCTGTGCAGTTATGCATTATTGATGCTAATATAGACCTTCATTGCATTGTTAATGCTGTAATGGAATTTCAATGCAACATCAGTTCAAATATATAGCCAATATAGTACAATGGCTTAATGCTTATGGTTACTTGGGTTGTGTTGAAGCAAATGGCTTACTGTCAGATACACATTTTGGTTTCCGCAAAGGCAAAGGCACGAACGACTGTCTTGCGTTGCTCTCAACCGAAATTCAAATGGCTTATGCTAGCAAAGAGCAGATGGCATCAGTTTTCCTAGATATAAAGGGGTCTTTTGAATCAGTTTCTATCAAAGTTCTTTCTGAGAAGCTGCACCAGATTGTTCTTTTACCGACTCTAAACAACTTTTTGCTAAACTTGCTGTATGAAAAATATATGCATTTTTCGCATGGTGATTTATCGACATCACGAATTAGCTACATGGGTCTTCCCCAGAGCTCATGTCTAAGTCCCTTTCTCTATAACTTTTATGGGAATGACATTGACGAATGTCTTGTCAATTGCTGCACGCTAAAGCAGCTTGCAGATGACGGTGTGTTCTCTATTACAGGTCCCAAAGCCGTCGATCTGCAAGGACCATTGCAAGGTACCTTGGACAATTTGTCTGCTTGGGCCCTCCAGCTGAGTATCAAGTTTTCCACGGAGAAAACTGAGCTAGTCGTATTTTCAAGGAAGCGTGAACCAGCGCAACTACAGCTTCAATTAATGGGTGAAACTATTGCTCAGGTTTCTGCTTTCAAATATCTCGGGGTCTGGTTCGACTCTAAAGGAACCTGGGGATGTCACATTAGCTATCTGAAACAGAAGTGCCAACAAAGGATCAACTTTCTCCGTACAATAACCGGAACATGGTGGGGTGCTCACCCAGGAAACCTGATCCTCCAAAACATTCATTTGCTGGACAGACTCAGTGAGACACAGTGCAATTAGAACTGCTGGCCGAATTAGAAACGAACTGTTTCTCAGTCATGGCATTTTCATGGCTGTCAGAAATTTGACGTTTCGTTGTTGTGCTTTATCGGAAATGCTAAATCTGGTAAATACATAGTAAGTTTTTTTTTTTTATTTTCGGCAATAATTAATAGAAGCAGGTACATTATCAAATTGAAATTCTGCAAGAAAATATTTACTGTAAATTTTAAAATATGGAAGAAAATCTTTTCATTTCACAACTGAAAAATCAGTCAAAAGAACTATGTTTTTTGCACGGAAATATATGATCTCTTACACAATATAGCAATAAATTGAAAATAATGGAATCGCAAGCTTTTTGACTTATTAGATTGTACAAAGATAGACAGATAGATATTACTAAATAAATAGTTATAATCATTATATCAGTACAGATTTCAGTAATTTCCGGCATCTATTCTAAAGCCTGTTCAAAAATACATGGTGGGGCCAAAAAGATTTTCTCAGTAGATGGCATCGATTTTGGATTTTTATTGACGTCAGACATATATTGCTGGCAACTACTCGCTAAACCCGCACCAAAAATATAATTTCAAAAGTTATTCGTCCTCTAGGATTTTACTATGACATCTTTCGACTTGCTGCTTAAACTCTTCAATCGCGTATAACCATCCTACATGGGGTTGGATCGATCGGTAGTTGCCGAAGAAGATGGTTGCGTTCCAGTAAAGCCCATCTAGAATTTGAGCTGGTTTACGTTCTATCAGAAATTCGGATCAAATGAAACAACCGATCGCGACTCATTATCGGTTGTTTCACTTAAAACTGGTTGTGGCTGGTTTGACTAGGATTAAAGAGTACTTAAAGGTTGGGATGATTTTGGATGTTTTGATGCATTTATTTTTTTTTTAATTTAACCCTTGATAATTATAGCGCCTTGTACAATATGTTTGGATAGTATAACCTTGATTTTCATGATATTTAAAACCATTGTTTAGTATTGTGGTTGCAGTTGGAAACTCGAAAATGCAACCAGCCACAATCGTATTTTCTCTGTTTTGAACAGTGGAATCACGTCGGAAGTAGTCCGCAATTTTCGTATAATGGTGCGCTATAATGCACACTACTCTCGATGTCGTGAATTAGCATTGAAGAAGAGAGAAAAAAATTGTCGCTGGTTGGATTTTCCAGTTCCAGTGTAACGATAGTATTTTAACTGCACAAAGACAGATAGATTAATAAACACACAAATGGTAAAAAATACTTCAACATGATAAAGAAGAAATAAAGTCAGTAACTGGTAGGTCACGCTAGCCGGTAAACGATAAGCATGTGTATGTAAAAATTCAAAATCCTACCTCCAGAGCTATTTAACCTTTGCACTCCTAACCATAATCCTTTCCATGTACCTGTTACCTCTACAAATGATAGAGGCCAAATTGAACGATTCAATGATAGAATATGATGATTGAATCAAGATTAAACTCATCGAGTGGCTCGCAAACCAAAACAATAATATTCCAATCTGATTCACTCACATCCAAACATCATTCTTAGAAAATCTTGAGAGAATGAGAGGCTTTCCGACTTAAAATGGACGGGAGTCAATTGAGTGCCGCACAGCTGCTTTCGCGAATGAGCCCTGCGACAAGCTTAGTGTATGCTTCCTGGCGTTAACTTATATCCGTAAGCACAAAGCCGTACCAACCGGACTAACTTTTAAACCGGCCTAAAATATTTCTAGAGAAAATTTTCAATAGGACGTAAGTAACATTGAAAGCTTCCCTTTATTTACTTTCTCTTCCGTTTATTACGACGTCATTACAACACTTTGCACTAATTTTCCAGTACATATCGAAACCCGACGGTTTTTACTAGAATATTATGCAAAGAGTAGAGTAGTAAATGTTGAAATGGCCTAGTATTAAACAGAAGAGAAAGACCCCAAAGAGAATCTCTCATTGTTACTTACGTCCTATTCTAAATTGTCTCTAGATTTGGTAAGCTTTAATCAAACGATGCTGTCATTTATATGGCTGCGTTCTGATCTGCGTTACACGTCAATGTTAAAAAACAACAAATTCAAGTTAAAGAAAATGAGTAAAATAGACAACATGGTGAATTGTTTTTCTTTCCGATATTTTCGTGCAGTAATATAGCTTTTCTTCGTCAAATGTCTCGTTCTATAGCGGGCGAGTACAATTTTTGTCAACTTGTAGCCGATATGTTTCTGAACTTAGAACTTTAACGTGTTGGATAATTGAAAGTTGGCCGATGATGTACAGCACTTTGTAGTGACATAATATTAAATGCACAAAAGAAAATAAATTGGTATACATAATATGTATTACATATGCACTAGGGGGAAATCACTCTAAACTTGGTCTAAGTCCGACCCCTACCAAACAAGATTTGACGGGATTAGAAAAGTTTAACCGAGATTAAAATAGTTTAGTGAGATATTTTGGCATCAGAATATTTTAAGTGACAGCTGCTATCTAAACCAAGACTATTGAAAACTAGGTGGGATTATCCGAGAACAGCAAAACTTAACAAGATTAGCTAAAACTAGTCGGGATTATATTGGGAACAAAAAAGTTCACTAATTTATTTTAATCCAAAGTTTAGAGTGATTTAATAATAGAGTGGATTAATTTAATTATCGTTTCTGCTGCAGTTATTTGAGCTGGTCAAATTCCAGCAAAAATCCGCATTACCGTCGACGGGGGTACGAATCGATGGGTGGACTTTGTTAAGGAAAATATTGGCACAGAAGAACAATTAAAGTCACCCGATCTGGTGACGGGGGATTTCGATTCCTGCACCTATGAACTCATGTCGTACGTAATGCGGTTGAATTGCAAGATAAGAACATTACTAATTCATAAAAAAAAAATCATTCGTAACTGATGACTATTTTACAGATAATCGAAACACCCGATATGTATGCTACAGATTTTACAAAATTTCAAAGCACCGGTTACGATAGCGAAATAAGTCGAATTCTGTTGTGTGAAAGTTCTGGCCGGTTGGGCCAAATCATGTCCAACATTAATACTTTGTTCCTGGCCCGTGACATTCTACCGAATGCATTTGTATTCTTGCGATCCAGTAACTCTCAGTTAGTTGCTACCGGTGGAAACCCACTTAATTCAAATTCCCCCTCGGTTGGTACACGAACGTATCCGGTTTCGCTTGTTCCAATTGAACAACGTGCCGTATGTAGCACTAGTGTATTGCTCTGGAACCTCGACAACCGGGTGATGGAGTTTGGTAAACACTTCGAACACTTACTCTAGCCAGGAAGTTCAAATTCAATCAGAGAGCGCCGTACTTTGGTCAATGGGAACGACCCCGAAGGATATATGATAAGAAGAAAATTGTCTGCAACTCAAAATACGTGTTCAAGTCAACGAGCTTTTAGGTGCTTAATACAATTCCCTCATCTCTTTATTGATTTATTAGATGTAATACAAATATATTGATATAGAATGATAATGTCATTTTCTTAAAATAAATGTGTCAAATTGTAGCTGTTTAGAAATGCTGTTTAGAGCAACGATTAGGAAATAGAATAGCTGGATCATTTCTGAGGTTCCAAATGCTTGCAAGTTTAAATGCAGACATTGCCTAGGGTGTGTATCTCTCCAAGAACCTGGAGTATAGACAAACCTCACGAATGTGGTACCTGTTGATCAGCCAGCACATGAATCATCCCAACCCTTATCCCCCGTGCGGTTGTGAGCCATACACTCGTTGATCGATGTATGTACCAGTAGTAAGGTTCCGGATCGATTCCTTCGCGCTTGTGTCCCTCCATGAACTCTACTTGGTCCCAGGACCTCATCGAACCTCCCACAATTTCTCCTACATTTGGTAACAAAACGTCAACGCTTTCGGTTAATCTATCATCCTTGGTGACAATGTTCTCCTTTAGCCAGTTAATAGCATCGACATAGGTCATGCGATGGAAGGGTCTCTTCGGTGGCATAAAATTCGGGTTAAGTTCCTTCACTAGAAGATCTCACGGAGATTTCAATACTCGATCGACAACATCTACTATCAAATCTTCCAGCCGATCAAGTAGCTCTTTGAAAGTAATGAAGGGACATTCACCCTCAATGTAACTGTATTCTGCTAAATGACGGCGAGTACGACTCTGCACTGCACGGTAAATTTGAGAAATACAATAGACATCGCCTAATGCCGGCAAACAGGTTTCCAAATATAGTTGTGAGCTTTGCGTCAGGAATGCTTCCTAAAATGTATTTATTGTTTGAGCAAATACTTCTAATGCGAAAAATTTCTATTTACCTAAAATAGTCCAGTTTAAAAGATTCGACCCTCCTTCAACTTGTGTTTGCACCAGCGTCGGTGGCGTTACCTCCGTGTAGCCACGTTCATGCTAATGCTCCCTAAATGCCATTTTAATGACATCTCTCATCTTGAGAATCTTAGAAGAAATTTCGCCTCGAATCATAATGTGTCTGTTATCGAGCTGCACATCAGGATTAGCATCATCGTTCAAAATAGAGTCCGTCCCACCGATCAGGGCTAATCCGATCAGCTCCCAATCATCAACGTGCAGTTCATGTCTACCGGGAGCAGACTTACCCTCTGGAACCTTTTTCAACGTACCGAATAGTCCAACCGAGGACTCGGATGATAGAATCAACGCGTTGTGTCTAACACAAGGTATCGCTGAGAACGCTTTGCAAGAAACCGGCTCCATCGCGAATTGTTATAATCATCAATCCTTTAACCTGCCGTCTTTACCAGTGAATACAACAAGTTGCATCTTCACTGATAATGATCTTTTTTCGGTTCCTGCAGGTTCTGTACTCGCTTCTTGGCATTATTCTCTTCACGCTTCTGCTTACTGACGTTTTTGAAGCCATCGAGAACCCAGAGCTTTTGAATTTTCTTGAGCTGAGATTTGGCTGCCAGTTCGTAAGGTGATTCGAATTTGCATCCTCAGCGTCCGCGTAAATTGTTGGGTAAGGTTCCTTGCCGGCGTGCTTCATGGCTTGCAGGATTGTTTTGAAGGGTTTTGCCGTTGTTCCATCACCGGACTCGACATCGCCACGCTTTTCCGAGGTGTTCGTCTGAAGGTGGTGAGAAAAATTGGATCAATATTCAATTATTATTATCTATAGCCGTTGGTTGAATTTCAGCGGTCGTTCTCTTTCCGGTAAGTGTAATGGATAAGAGCACTTACTAGCAAGGTTGGGTGGTCTTTTGTTGAGTGCCGAACAGGCGATTGATTTCCGTTTCATTCTTGTTACTACGAGCAGGTTGTGCTTCTTTTGCCATCTCAGTATCGATATCAGTTTCGGCTGCTAACGTCGGATGGCAATCTAACGAGAAGAGATTATTAAAAGAAAATTTTAGGGAAAGAAACCACCCAACTTACCACTACTCGCCACTATGAATTGAAACTTTTCATAATTAGCGTCATACTGTTTGACTTTGCTGTCCAAGCATTCCTGACGATCTTCCGGGTGTTGCATGTGCATCTCCACCCCCGGAACGAGCGGTAGTGGTGAAACGGATAGTAGAATTCTTCGCATACCACTAACCGTATCGTGGGGGATCAAACATTCCTTCTCGCCATTGTTGGCGATTAACATGGCAATTTCTCAACGAGAGCAATTCAGTAAGCTATTCTAATGAGGCTCAAGCGTAACCCATTGTGAGCCTACCAGAATTTTTTCGATGGAGTGAAATTATTAGAACATCCTGATAGTAGAGCAAGTGCGCGTCAAATCCTATTATTATTTAAGATATGCTCTCACACTGATAGCTGTTCAATTTCTCACAAGTATATGTGCATGTATCTGTCCACCTAGATTGAGGGAACATTCGAAATCAAAACCCCACTGCTTCTACGGATACACGCGCAACAACGACGAATCACCTGAATACACCTCTATGCTAACCGGATCTAATCTGCTGGATATGCGAGAGTTAACTCACATCTCCTTGTCTATAAGCCTGAAACCGAATAAGGAGATTCCCAAATTCGACACCAATGGACTGGAGTGTATGGAGTTGCAGCAGACTATGGCGCGTATTTATCTGTGGTTCGAGAAGTACCGCAGTGAGGTTCCTACGAGGGCGATGCTACCGCTAGCAACGTTGCTTAGTGGCAAAAGGATCTGCGTTACAAGGCTGCTTCGTCCGATCAACGTTCCCTTTGTGATCGATCAAAACGTGGAGCGAATGATAAGGCGATGTTTCCCTAATGCCTGTTCACTAGGGTGGGACAAAAAATGGAATCCAGCTCCGAACAACTTTTCAGGTACCATTTGGGTCCTAGAACAACTGTGCAAATTCTTAGCTCGATCCTTGAAACTATATTTTTGCGCCCACTGTTTAAAGTTTACATGGGATTTTGTATGGAAAAACTAACTTTCACAAAATAATTCCTCCGGAAGTCGCCCGTTGCTTCCTAAAAATAAATTGTTATGTGGCTTTTATGGGAAATTTAACAAAGAAACAGAGTCTCGAAAACCACGAAACGATCTGACGCTTGAGCAAAAAGTTATTAAGCAGAAACCGATCGATGCTCTGATGACTGATAAAATATTCATTTTTTCTAGCACCACTGCTGTTGGCTGTCCAATTATATGCAATTTTGTTTTGATCTTCTCTTAATGTGGTTAAATCATTTATTTATGCTGTTTGGCCACTTCGCAAGGGTTTTGGGGGATAAATTGAGGCTTCTTTTGTACATAATAAGAGAAAGTTAAAAAATTTGTATATTATTCGACCGTCAGCAGCAGTGATGCTATGAAAAGTGAAATTTTCATTAATCCTCAGGGCATCAATCGGTTTTTGCTTAATAACTTTTTCCACAAGCATCAGATCGTTTCGTGGTCTTCTAGATTTTGTTTCCCTGACAAATTTCCTAAAATAATAAGTCATCTATTTATTTTTAGGAGATAACGGGCGACTCTTGGAAGAATTATTTTGCAAAAGTAAATTTCCCCATACGAAATCCTATGTAAACTTTAAACCGTGGGCGCAAAAATATAGTTTCACCGACCGAACTAAGAATTTGCAGAGTTGTTCCGGGAGCTAAATGGGACCCAAAAAGTTACTCGGAGCGAAATTTTATTTTTTTCATACAACCATGTCCCACTCTACTGTTCACTACAACACGGACGCATGTTCACAACTTGGCGGAATTTGGTCCACTAACCGAGTAATTTTTAATCGGTTCCAACGATAGACAATATTTATGAAGTCAAGCTTTTTTTCAGGATATGCGCTTCACCGAAGGATTTAGATGTTTTATTAGTTTGTTTTTACATCATTTTGAAATACGATGTGTATCTTATCTTAGGACACAGTTTACTAACAGGCGATAGAACTTTTGTCCTTATACGAGCGAACAACGATTTCTACATTGTAGATCCAACCAGCGGTAAAAAATACTTCAGTTCCGATACGTACCGTCCTTTAAGTAGAATTTACTATATTGTCAATCAGGACAACGTCTGGGGAATTATTCAAAAAGAGAATCGGGCGTTATTCGTCAAGAGAACCGGGTTGAAATATTCAGAAAGAAAACCAAGTGTTAGGGCCGGAATTAGCCATCGACAGTTCTCCAAACCCAGTTTTGAATTAAAATTTTCATCGGCAAGCTTTCTCCCGTATATAGATTTTCCATCCGTTCCATTGTTTGCAGTAAAATCTCCACCTTGGCCATCTAAAACGAAAAATTGGCATTTTTAGATGCACATAGCCCTCATAGCCAAAACCTTGCTCTCCAGCACACAATGCTCGACAATTTTCAGCCGTCTTCGGTACAATATCTGCTCTGAGGGATATTATAATCCTTCCCACGCCATTGCTCCCTACTCGAATAACGAAGTACATCTGAGGATTTCATTTTTCTCTTTTGCCGGCTGAGTGGCTTCAACCGCATCATCTTTCCCGTTCTCTTGATTCTGTAGTGTTGCACCAGCATGCTGCAACCAGGCGTCCTCCGCCCAAACCGGCTTGTTGCTACCCTCTTAATCCGCTGTGGTTTTGGTACGTTCACCTGTATCGTTCGGCCGCACAGTCCTGAATTGTTCATATTGTCGACAGCGGCGGCAGCATCGTCGGCACTCTCGAACTCAATAAACGCAAATCCACGGTGCTTCTGTGATTCGTCATCAACCGGAATATCAATCAGATCGCCAAACGGAATATTAAACCAAAATAAACAAAACAGTGACAGTGGTGACGTGACAGCTGCTATCTAAACCAAGACTATTGAAAACTAGGATTATTCAAGAACAGTAAAACTTAATAAGATTAGCTAAAACTAGTCGGGATTATTTTGGGAACAAAAAAGTTCACTAATTTATTTTAGTCCAAAGTTTAGAGTGATTTCCCCCTAGCATATGCATGTATTATTCAGTTTGAATAGGCGCTCGTCGAGTTAAACGAGTGGTTGTAATTGGTGCCATGATAGTTATTTCTCGACAAACATATGATTACGGGTTAAAAGAGAACTGTCAAAATTCTCTTTGAAAGGAAATTTCGGACAAACCGTTACTGGATAAACACAGTTCATAGCAGTTACACACTTAAAATCTATTACCTACCAGTAGTTAATTTGAATTTGCTGTCCTTATTTCACGGCCGGAAAACAAGGAAGAGGAAATAATTTTTTTACTCAAAATTAATGGGATGAAGTTTAGTCGGCTTTGGGGAACATCTCATTAATTTTGGGTACATTTGGACTCCCTCTCTTTCGTTTTTCGTTGGAGGAAGTAGGATGCGCAGATTTAAGATTATCTACTGCTAGGAAATGCAAGTTTTCTGTGTAATTCGGATAAATATACACGGTAAAAAAAACTTTACCCATTGTATTCAAATTGCCCATTTTCGGAAATTATTCGAGCTGTCAAAAAATGGGTATTTTTTGCTACTAACAATGAGTGCTTTTTATCCATTTCACAACTACTCGATGAGGTAATGTCCATTTACATTTTAATCTTAATAATGAGTGAAAAATCATTTGGAATTATTTTAAGCGAGTTAACCTGCAAACTAAGGTTTATAGCGGAGCCTCCAAATTATCGGCCTGCATCTGAATCCGTGGCTGAAACGGAACATTTCGGCAACGCTCATAAAACAACGGCTGTTTAAACTACTGAGGATGTTGCAAATATGCGCCAGCTCGGCATTTTTAGAGCATCGAAAAGATCCAGCCATCAAAAATATATCCAGTTGGCGATTTTATTTTGTTAAGTAGTTAAGGAGACAATATTGTAAAATGAATGTTAATTTATGTTTTTTTTTTAATTTAGAAATAATTCTATTGGCAATATTTTTCATTCTGGCGCGATTTTCATGAATGGATTTTTTTACGCATTTTGTAGTAACAATTCTACGAAAAATAATGGGTAAAACATACCCAGGTTGACATACAAGATCTGTATTCATTTATGGGTACGGACTCTTTACCCAGTAAATGGGTTATTCCACTTTTATTGAAAATGTAATAATTAGTACTTTATTTTATCAGTGTAGTTCGTCAGTGCTTGTCTTTACTACCTGATAAACTGGCTTATTTATTGCCATTTTTATTGCGAGCAAAGAGAGCCATATTTATCCAGAAGAAAGCCGAAGAGAGGATGTAGTAATCCAAATTATGAGCACGATTACCTAATCAAACCTGAAATACCAAAAATCCAGTAATATTAATTAATAAAAATTACAATTAGTTACTTCCTATAGTCTGCGATCTGTCTGATAATGAATTGAGCATTATAAATTTACAAATTCAATCTGATACTGGATGCAGACAGTGAATCTTCACGATCTCGACGAAATCCGGTGTAAATCATATCTCAAAATTTCTTGGACCAATCGTTTTGAATTTTGCACAGTTTTTCTTCTTCACATCATTGCCCAGGCTACAAGAGCTTTTTGCAAACTGCTTATTATTATTATTTTACAATAACATCGTTCCTACCTCGATGGAAGGCAACTCCAAATCAGCATTAAGGACTGTCTATCTGCACCATTCTTCGCTACATCCGGCATACCACAAGGAAGCCATCTCGGTCCAGTAATATTCCTCCTCTACTTTAATGACGTCAATTTCACATTACAAGGACCCCGCCTTTCTTTTGCCGACGACATGAAAATTTTTCAACAAATACGGGATAAAACCGATGCCGAGCTTCTTCAGAGGGATCTGGACAGCTTCAGCACGTGGTGTGATCAAAACAGAATGGTTTTAAATCCGAGCAAATGCTCAATCGTTACGTTCACGCGGAAACGCCAACCGACTCAGTTTAACTACCATTTCTTCGGCTCGAGCATTCCAAGACACTCTCACATCAAAGATCTCGGAGTCATCATGGATTCGGCATTAACATTCAAACCACATACGTCATACATCGTGGATAAGGCATCACGACAGCTTGGGTTCATCTTCCGAATAGCGAAAAACTTCAGGGACGTATATTGTCTTAAATCGCTTTACTGCGCGTTGGTCCGCTCAACGTTAGAATATTGTTCAGCTGTTTGGAATCCGTACTACCAGAACGGGATTGACAGAATCGAGGCTGTCCAACGCAGGTTCATACGCTTCGCCCTTCGTCATCTCCCATGGCGAAACAGATTTCAGCTGCCGAGCTATGAAAACCGTTGCCAGCTTATACACCTCGATACACTCAGCATTCGGAGGGACTGCTCTCGAGCCCTGTTCGTCTCGGACTTACTCTCTGCCAGAGTGGATTGCCCTACAATCCTCGGACGTCTGGATCTTCAAGCCCGCGTTCGAGCTCTACGTAATAACTCCCTTCTGCGAGTTCCGTTCAGGAGAACCAACTATGGTTGCCAGAGCGCTGTAACCGGACTCCAACGAATTTTTAATAGTGTGGCGACGGCCTTCGACTTCAACCGGACGCGGAATGCTATAAAAGCGAAAATGTTGTCAATTTTAAAATGTAATTAGTTTAAGCAACCACCATTGGGGCCAAGGGGCTTGTTGGTGAAGGTAATAAACATAAACATCTATAAACATGTTAATCGTTGTTTTAGCAATAATCGGACTTTGATTTTGAAAATCTACGAAAAAATCGAAAATCGACCAAAAAATAAAAGCTACCTTAATTATTGCGCACTTCCCACCAACCTGGACTCCGCACGTTCAAAAGGCGAGTGATCAAACTGCTACTGAAAACTTGTAACCCGTCAGGGTAACAATTTAGCACTGGGTGGAAATATACCCTTTCGTGCATACTCTCTCCGTAGAGTGTATTGTTTACGAAAATTTATGCTCACCGCTGTTTCGATATCGTTCACTATTTCTTGTAAATTTTTATATAGTTTCGCGTTTGTGAACGGTTTTGTGCGTTCAGATAGGTGTAGTAATTTTTGTTTGACAATTGTACATAGTTAACATAGGGCTTAGGTAGGCCACCGCTCTCCTCTTGCTGCAATAAGTGTGCTGGATATGCTGCACATAGCGATGACAGTTATGCGGCGGTACTGTTTTTTTGGTGTTTGTTTTGGGTCGAGTGAAAAAGGCGGCCATCGTGAAGGCAGAAAGTGACGGACCACGGCTACAATCAGACGTCCAGAAAATTGCTGTGGTTTTTTTTTCGGGACAGTTTCCAGCCACTGTTAAATAGTTTAGTGCGGGCATGCGACGGTAGATTCCCGTCGAAAGTGCCGGCCCGTGGTCCGGGTGCTAAAGAAAGTGTGGTGCTGGATCGCCGTCGGGGGAAGCTAACTATCAAGGAGCTTTCGCTTCCCCGGCTAACCGTAAAGGATCCAGACGCACCATTCCGCCCTCGCTGGGAAGGATAAGCCGAACGAGCCTTGCTCTCCTTCCCAGTTAATAGCCAAGGAGAGCGAAGCAGGGTGGACAGCGGCTCCCCCTGGGAAGAACACTGCGGTGTCTTCCGGGATTCTTTGCGGGGAGCAAAGAATCCGGTGATTCGTCACCACCGTCGCTAGGGAGGTTCCGACAAAGGAGCAAAGCTCACCTCCCTGGCTAATTGTTAAGGACCGCTGCCGGAGCAGCCAACGTAAATAGGGAGAACTCGGCCGTTGCTGTTTCGGCCGGTCGGAAGAAGCCGCCCGCCTTTCCGCCAGCAGTAGCAGATCCCCAGCAGCAGCAGCAGTTGAGAGAGTAGCGGGAATAAAAGTCGGTAAATTTTATGATTTATTTGTTTGCTTTTTCTTGTTGTGTTACGAAATCCGAAAGTCTTGGTAGAAGCACCTAGGCTGTCCTGAAAAGAAGGGTTCGCCGGGCAAACAAGAACCCGAGTAGTGGGCAAACCCCTACTTACATTTGGCGCACAGCGCAAAACACACTGAAAAAAATATTTTCCTATTTTGGAAAATATTTTTTTCTTCCGGAGTGTGGGGTGCTTCTACTAAATAGAGGATTTTCGTAGAACAGTGGTGAGGTTTCTTCCGCAATATTGTTCCGCGGTCGTATTATTTATTTATTTACATTTTTGGTATTGTTTTTTGATTTTTGCATTTTCTTTTTTTGTCCGAATTTGTGGATTGCGTTGTTTGTGTTTGGTCTGCCGGACGAGTATTTTGAAGGTTGTTGTTATTATTCGGTTGCGGTGGCCAATCGCCTTGAATTCTCGATCCGGTTTGAGACATTTTTGGAACAGCTTGATTTCCTGAAATTTTAAGGGAATCGTTAGTGGGCGAAAAATCGAAAATAATACCGTGTCAGTACTTACATGCTTTGTGTCTTGGAGATTTCTTCCAATATAGCGCAAGTTATGATGGCGTTGGAGAAATTCAACCAAGCGTGTGTGTTCATGCGCGTCGATCATTTGCATTTCGATGAGCTGGATTTTGAGTTGCTATCTCGAAGCATTTTTATCTCTCCTGATTCGGATCTTTCGGGTGTCCAGCGGCAGCGGCGTCTTCGGGGAATTTTGTCGCATGAGCGGTCGTCTCGGAGGGAATTAGTACGCAATTTCCGGGGTGACGTGGGTGAAGAAAAGGAGATCTGCCTTGGTAAATTACTAACAATCAAGGAAGATCTCCAGTACCGGTGCCCAAACAAGGAGATTTACCGAACACGGTTGCTTCATTTGGGGTCTAGGCTCCAGGTTATCCGAAATTATGCGGCAGGGGAGGTCAACCAGGAAATTTCGGGGTTCGACAATTGCGACAGCAATCCGACGATAATAAAGCCCTAGCGTCTCAGGGGTCTGATGCTTTTTCAAAAGCTACCGAAACGCTAATGGGCGGGATTGCTTCACTGACAACAATTTCGTCAGTTTTGAGAAAGACGGTTCAAGAAGTTGTCTCACTTCATGAATCCGTGAATGAACTTCGGGCACTAGTACATCAGAAGGAAAGTGCTTCCGAGAAGGATCTGCAGACCGATCTGGAAGATTTGCGTTTGATGGACGTACCCGATTCATTTGATGCACCAGAGATTCCTCGCCCAACACTGGCGCACAGTCCCGATCAATTTGTGTTGAAGCGAGGATTCTCGGGTCAACAAAATCTATGTCCATCACTTCCTATCGAGAAACCGAAACAGAATACTGGATTCACAGCCCCGTACCAAACTCAGAACCAGCCTTACGTTCCTGAATTGACCGAACAACTGGCGGGACCATCATATCCGAACTTTTCGATATCCACCCATGCGGGAAACGGATCGATGGTGGCCCCCAGGAATTACTCGCGAAACCCGCAACGCGTCGTTGATTGGAAGATTCGGAAGTATGCTGGAACTGATGAAGGAACTGGACTTAATGAGTTTTTGGACACCGTAGCAAATTACGCTGCGTGTGAACAAATGTGCGAAGAAGAACTTTTCAATTCTGCGATGCATCTGTTCACTGGCAATGCTTTGACCTGGTATCAGGCTATGCGTGCGCAAAACCGGTTGTTTAACTGGAACCATCTTGTTTGCGAGCTCAAGGTAAATTTCGTACATCCTGAACTTGATGCTACGCTCAAAATGAAGGCTCTCCAGCGCCGGCAGATGCGCAGTTGGCAGTAAAGCAGCGCTCCAAAGAACAACTAACAATCCATCCCCAGATTTACGACAGTTTTCGACCGGCTCGTGATGAGGACTATGATAATTCGTTGTCTGTCGAAACCATCGTCCTTGGCGACCCGTTCGACAACCGTCCATTTGCAATTGTCGCAGTGTACGGCAAATCCTTCAAAGCCTTGCTCGACAGTGGTAGTAACGCCACGATTATGACTAAAAAGCTATACCAAAAGTTTTCAAAAAGTCCCTTGAAAAGTTTGGAACGACCATTCGAACTACATTCTGCAAATGGTCAAACCTTACCAATCATTGGACAAGCGTATCTCCCGTATACCTTTCAAAATTTGACAAAGGTCCTATGCACTCTTGTAGTAGAGCATCTGACCGTCAACTCCATTCTAGGTATGGACTTTTGGCGCGCCTTTGGGATTTCTCCTGAGATACAAAACTGTGCTCTGGTCAGGAATCAGAAGACGATGAAGAAGATGAAGTACCGCGTGAGTCGATACTCACTTCGGAACAGTTAGTGCGCGTAGAAGAAGTAAAGAAGTGTTTCCAGGCAGTAGAGCCCGGAAAGCTAAGCCCAACCTCATTCACAGAGCACAGGATTGTCATCAAAGATGAATTCCAAGGGGCGGCACCCGTTTGCCGATATCCTTATCATATGAGCCCAAAGAAACTGTCTAAGGTCTGGGAAGAAGTTGACCGATGGCGGTCTATGGGAATTATCGAGGAGTCTGATTCAGATTGGTCGCTTAATATTGTGGCGGTCACGAAACCAGACGACTCAATTCGCCTTTGTCTAGACGCTAGGCCTCTCAATGAGCGTACTGTACGAGATGCATACCCTCTGCCCCACCCTGGGCGAATATTGGGCGGCTTACCCAAGGCGAAGTACCTGTCTGCCATTGACTTGAAGGAGGCCTTTCTCCAGGTACCCCTGGCTAAGGATAGTCGCAAATATACCGCTTTCAGTGTTCCCGGCAGGGGTATGTTCCAATTTACCCGTCTACCATTTGGTCTCGTCAACAGCCCCGCTACTCTGGCGCGACTGATGGACCAGGTTCTAGGACGAGGTAAATGGGAACCTTACGTTTTCGTCTACCTAGATGACATCATCGTGGTAAGCGAAACGTTCGAGCATCACATACAGTTGCTCAAAGCAGTGGCCGATTGTCTAGCAAGAGCCAATCTAACCATCAATTTGGAAAAATCCCGTTTTGGAGTCCCCGAACTAAAGTTTCTTGGTTATTTGTTGAATCGGGACGGACTCAAGGTCAATCCTGACAAAATTCAGCCGATTCTCGACTACGAGAGACCGGTTACCGTGACGAAACTTCGTCGTTTCCTCGGGATGTGCGGTTATTACCGCCGTTTCATTGATCGGTTCAGTGAGGTCACTGCTCCCTTGACCGATCTGCTCAAAACGAAAACCAAGAGCTTAGTTTGGAACTCCGAGGCAGAACTCGCGCTCCTTAAAATTAAGGAACTTCTAGTCACTCCTCCAGTTTTAGTCCCACCAGACTTCTCCAAAGAATTCAATCTTCAGACAGACGCTAGTGACGTAGCAGTCGCTGCTGTTCTGGTGCAGGAGTATCCCGAGCGTGAGAAAGTAGTTGGTTACTTTTCGCACAAACTGACCACTCCCCAAAGGAACTATCATGCAACTGAAAAGGAAGGTCTGGCGGTGATAATGGCGGTTGAACACTTTCGAGGTTACTTGGAAGGTTATCATTTTCGACTGGTCACTGATTCGTCAGCGATTACATGGATACTGAAGACTAAATGGAAAACCAGTTCACGTTTGAGTCGTTGGAGTTTAGAATTGCAACTCTACGACATGTCTATTGAGCACCGGAAAGGCAAGGACAATGTCGTTCCAGATGCGTTATCCCGGGCCGTAGCAGCCGTTTCAGCTTTGTCCACCTCAGACTGGTACTGTTCCATGAAGTCCAAAGTTATCCAAAATCCGGACGACTATGCCGACTTCAAAGTAGAAAATGATCAACTTTTCAAGTATGTAAACTCGAAAGTTGTTCCGTGCGACTCGCGGTTCAGTTGGAAACTCGTCGCAGCACCCGAGTTCCGTCAAGATTTGATCCAACGTACCCACGAAAATTTGCTTCACGTGGGATACGATAAAACGATCCACGAAGTGCAGTTGCGATATTACTGGCCTCGTATGGGATCGGAAGTACGAAAGTTTATTCGAGAATGTGGGACGTGCAAGGAAATCAAAGCTCCTTTCGTCCCAGTCCAGCCCGAAATGGGTCAGTCGCGTGCGACTAATGCACCATGGCGAATGGTTTCTGTGGACTACATCGGTCCTCTTCCAAAAAGCAAACGTGGCAATCAACACTTGCTTGTCGTCCTCGACGTCTTCAGCAAGTACGTCATGTTAACCCCCGTTCGCAAAATCGCTAGTACGTCACTCTGTACGATACTGCGCGAACAGTGGTTCAATCGCCATGGTAACCCGGAAATTCTGCTGAGCGACAATGCCTCCACTTTCACCTCGAAGGAGTTCAGTCAATTCATAAAAGAAACCAACGTCAAACATTGGCTGAATTCCCGCTATCATTCGCAGGCTAACCCAGTGGAGCGAACAAATCGCTCGATAAACACCGCAATCCGGGCATATGCTCGAACCGAGCAGCGCAACTGGGATGTCCACATCACCGATGTGGAGCGCATCCTAAATACTACCGTTCATTCCTCCACTGGGTTTAGTCCTCATTTCATTATACACGGGTGTGAAATGGCATCTGCCGATGACTTCAGCAGGATTTCCGGTGAGGGTGACCTAGAAACAAGACACCAACAGATAGACAAAATCCGGGAGATTGTGGTCAAAAATTTGGCAAAGGCAAGCGAGGGCATTCGACATCAGTACAACTTGCGTCATCGAAAGTTCTCCAAACCTTTTGAAACGGGACAAATGGTGTACCGTCGAAACATGAAGTTGTCGAATGCACTCGAGTCTTACAATGCTAAACTTGGACCACAATACTTACCGGCAAAAATTGTCTCAAAAAAGGGTGTATCCTCCTACGAGCTGGAGGATTTAACAGGTAAAAACCTTGGAGTTTGGCCAGCAAATCTCCTTAAACCAGCATAAAAATTTTCCGTGCCGTCGGTGGACTGACGGTATGCTTTTATATGGATTACTCACTTGTGAGTTTTCCAAAAGCAGCCGTCAGTTCCCGACGGCAACAACACGGACTTTGGTCCGAATAAAAAAACAATAAACATTTCTCCGTCTTCTCTATCTTTATTGTGGAAGACCAACTCTGCCGCGAGAAGGTTCTTCAACACCTTCTTGCAATTTTTCAGAGCCACATTCACGCAGTGTGGTAAACAAACACTCGCACGAAATATATGCTCCGGCCCCGGTGGCGACTACGGTAGGGTGGAATACTCCACTAAAAACACTAATCTTATACCGTGCCGCTCTCCCGGGCACCGGGCGCATCTAAATACACTACCCGCCGTGTTCGGCAAACAAAAACAAAAAAAATCTTTTGCGCCCCACTCGCGCAGTGAGGTAACCAAATTACTCACTAATTTGCTTTGCTCCGGCGGTCGAGACGGTTACGGTAAAGAAAACTTTCTCACCAAACCAGTACCAGTGTTTGGCAGAAACAAAACGAACCTATTGTACCGTCTTTTCACCGCCGGATGCATACATATCATTCTTCTGCCGTGTTCGGCAACATAAAATTTTTCAAAAACCCCTTTCTGTGGGGAACACTCGCACCTACGGGTGCACTAAATTATATAAAATCTCCTTGTTTGGAGCACAATCTCACAAGAAAATTACTACTCCCTTTTCCAACAGGGACACAACACTCGCGGAAATGGGTTTCCTGCGCGACTACTACTCCGGAGCCGACCGTAAACGAAAAAAAAACCGCGAATAGAAACAGTTTGCTAATCGATTTCGCGAACTGTTTTGTTTTTATTTACGATTTTGATGATTCATTCATCATATCGAATGGATCATCGATTTGACACTTTCCCCGATGTTCGCATCAATGCTCTGCATCATGCAGGTGTAGCCCGATTTGGATCAGAGTAGTGTGAGTGGAAGAGCGAATGGGGTAAAAAGCGCCTCGCGTCTTCGATTTCGAATCAAATAAAATTTCATTTCGCATAATTTTGGGTTTGTGGTTAAACCTGGGGTGGTTCGTTTGATTCCAGCGGGAATCATTTTGATCTGTTTAAATTATGCGAAAGACATTCTTTGGTCCCTCTCAAACGTTTCTTTTGCCATATACGAAGCGTTTTGAGGCGAAAAGGGATGAATAAACAAACATTTTGTCCGGAATGTCTGCGAGTGGGAGAAACGATGACGTGTTAAGCGGTATTGTATGTGTGAATGTATGAGTGTGGAATCGAACAGAGTGAACGAATGTTCGAGTGAATGATTAGATAAAGTTGTTTTGGGGTTAATTCGAAGTGCTTATCGGAATGTGAATGATCGAGCAGGCCAGTGATTGAGGATGAATGAATGAAATTGTATGAATCTATTTGGATAGAAACCCCAGCACAAGCGTATAGTATTGGTACCGTGAGGACACGAAAGACATTTCTGGACAGTCGATGAAAAAAACAATATAATGCCGACAACTGTTCCCCTGCAAGTTGGAACATTGAAAATTGTCAATGTCACTTGCAGAATTTTAGGGATTTTCGAGTTGTTACCGATCTTGTATTCGGATTGGATTTAGGGTTCAACCCATAACCGAATAATGACGAAGGCTGATAGCCTCTCGCTTCGCGTATGCTGTCAGTATTATCAGACCAAAAACAGGCAAACTTTTCACCAATGAGGACCGCCGGTCGATTAGTTTTTTTTTGACATGAATTATTGATAAATTGCGGAAGAAATAATTAGGTATAGTTAGTTTTTCTTTGTTTATTTATTTATTAATTTCGTTCATAATTATTGTATCGGTGTTAGGTGTTAGTTTAGAAAAAAAATTGTCAATTTTTTTTCCACCCGGCGTGGGCGAGATTGTAACCCGTCAGGGTAACAATTTAGCACTGGGTGGAAATATACCCTTTCGTGCGTACTCTCTCCGTAGAGTGTATTGTTTACGAAAATTTATGCTCACCGCTGTTTCGATATCGTTCACTATTTCTTGTAAATTTTTATATAGTTTCGCGTTTGTGAACGGTTTTGTGCGTTCAGATAGGTGTAGTAATTTTTGTTTGACAATTGTACATAGTTAACATAGGGCTTAGGTAGGCCACCGCTCTCCTCTTGCTGCAATAAGTGTGCTGGATATGCTGCACATAGCGATGACAGTTATGCGGCGGTACTGTTTTTTTGGTGCTGGTTTTGGTGTTTGTTTTGGGTCGAGTGAAAAAGGCGGCCATCGTGAAGGCAGAAAGTGACGGACCACGGCTACAATCAGACGTCCAGAAAATTGCTGTGGTTTTTTTTCGGGACAGTTTCCCGCCACTGTTAAATAGTTTAGTGCGCGCATGCGACGGTAGATTCCCGTCGAAAGTGCCGGCCCGTGGTCCGGGTGCTAAAGAAAGTGTGGTGCTGGATCGCCGTCGGGGGAAGCTAACTATCAAGGAGCTTTCGCTTCCCCGGCTAACCGTAAAGGATCCAGATGCACCATTCCGCCCTCGCTGGGAAGGATAAGCCGAACGAGCCTTGCTCTCCTTCCCAGTTAATAGCCAAGGAGAGCGAAGCAGGGTGGACAGCGGCTCCCCCTGGGAAGAACACTGCGGTGTCTTCCGGGATTCTTTGCGGGGAGCAAAGAATCCGGTGATTCGTCACCACCGTCGCTAGGGAGGTTCCGACAAAGGAGCAAAGCTCACCTCCCTGGCTAATTGTTAAGGACCGCTGCCGGAGCAGCCAACGTAAATAGGGAGAACTCGGCCGTTGCTGTCCCGGCCGGTCGGAAGAAGCCGCCCGCCTTTCCGCCAGCAGTAGCAGATCCCCAGCAGCAGCAGCAGTTGAGAGAGTAGCGGGAATAAAAGTCGGTAAATTTTATGATTTATTTGTTTGCTTTTTCTTGTTGTGTTACGAAATCCGAAAGTCTTGGTAGAAGCACCTAGGCCGCCCTGAAAAGAAGGGTTCGCCGGGCAAACAAGAACCCGAGTAGTGGGCAAACCCCTACTTACAAACTGCGAGCTGTCACAAGACATGTATTTCAAGTGATAGAGATGGTACTTTCATAGTCAGACCAATAATAGAAGAATAAGTGCGCTGTGTGGTTAGAATCCAGTTTTTAGTGCCACAAGCAATATTTGTGAAATGCTGTGAAAAACAACAGTGCAAATGTCTCAACGTTTGGTCCTAAGACAAGACATGACAATAGAGGGGGTCGTTTTGTTCCAATTTTACGTCAGAATGTTCCATCTCCTGATTGGTTGATTCTGACTTTTTGCACCGTACGCAATGTTACTGCAGGGATGGCTAAATGATGTTTGGCAGTGTTGCTATATTTATAGAAAAATAATGTAATTACTTTTGACAAATAATATTATTATCGTTAAAAGAGTTAAAATGAATAAATGAATCTAAAATTTGTCGGAAAATGGTTTCATCAAACCTTACTAAACACCCATGACATTGAAAACCGGTGCCCTTTATTAATATAATGGATTCAAGATACAAAATAGGCATAAATAAATTAACAAGAATCCATTTTCATTTTAAAAAATAGCAACACTGTTCGAAAGATTTCGGCAGGGTGGAAATCTGCGAAAAGAAGAATGTCGAATGAAAAACAAGAAGTCGATTTTCACGTCTTGTCTTAGGTTTGGTCCAGTAGATTTTGAGTTATAGTGTATACCGCAAAACAAGTTTTCGATGTGGCGCCTGACTGAAAAGACAAACAATCTTTGTATCGAAAATACCTACCGATTATATTTTACACAACCCCCCCTTAAGTTCCGAGAAGATTTAGGCGATTTTTCCGTATTCAACTTTTTGCTGTTCTATCATTACGAATTAAACCAAAATTTGTACTTCAACGGAAATACAAATCGTTCAAGATATGCTAGAAAAGTATAAATTACGAAACAATATAAGCAAGCTCCGATAACATTTAAATAACAATCAAAATGAGAATATTTGTAGCAGCTTGTTTGCCGTCATATTTAAAAGTGTTACTTAGGCTATATGGCATGGCTTCATTTACATTTTTTATTCAATTGAGCTCCTTCAAAAGCAGTAAAAATATAAATAAACTTCCACTTGCTTATTGTGTTTCTTGTGAGAAGATATAACTAGAAAAGGGTACAAATTGTGATTATATATTCTTTTCTTTTACTCTTGTTAATATAGCTAAAAAATTGTGAGCAAATTAAACTTCACTCATTTTGATAGCCATAGGTAAACTAGCAATTGAAAACAATTTTCATCTCTGAATCCAATTATAAAATGTCGTTCGACGGTTTGTTTCAAAATGATTTCACTTCTGCTAACCTGCAATATAACTCTTCGATGTGGCGTTTTGAAATGAGCGTGTAGCACCTTCTAGATATAGGACGATAAAGAATATTAGATATAGGACGATAAAGAATAATATTGCATTTAAAATTCGATTACACCTGTTTTTGTACGGGATAAAACTTGCTTACTTGCCCTCATAAGGTTTGTGTGCAACATGGGCCATGATAATGCAAATGAAGGTCAAAAAGTTGATTCAAATTATTGAGATGTATGCAAGATGAACATGGCGGCCTTTTACACAGTTTTCGTTTGGTTTCAGGATACAGTCATTTCTGCAATGACAGGTACTAACGTCTTAGGCCGGACTAAACTCAGGCCTAAAATCAAAGATAGTACCGTGTGGCGGTCAGAGTTAAAAATAATCGAATCTCTTTTTTGACTGCTGAAAATGAACCTGATGCGACGCGCGGTGAATAGAAAAAAATATTCATCGTCGCTTACATTGTGCCAGGGCCTACTTTGATGCGTTTGATTTGTTGCTGCACGGTCGCTTCGTGTAATAATCGAAGACGAATGAAAATCTGCATGGATGAATGGGTGGCTTGTTCGTTTGACGTTTTCAGCTGCGTCACTGAATATTAAAAATGAATGCGGCTGAATATGATCAATTTTCATTCAATGAATTTGAATATTTTTAACTCTGGTGGCGGCACCAACTAATTTCAAGCTTACCGCTATTAGTGAGACAAACACAGCGACTGGTAGCATGAGATGTATCAGAAGATGAATGCAGTGGAATGAAATTTGAATGTATTTTTCCCATACCTGATCTCCCCTCCCCCTGTCAACCTTGTCCACCCTCTCTTCCATGTCTCTGAAACACAGATGTAGGACTTCACCCCCCTCCCCATTTTCCCCCTCGAATATCTTCCCAAAACTTATGTTTTCCCATATCTTCTAGTTTTAGTTGATCAATATTTAATCTCGTTTAGAAATGTCCAACAGTACCACTACTTTAAAATAGCCCTAATTAATTCCTCCTAATCTTAATAAAATTAAACCACTCCCTCTAGTTATTTATAGTTAATAAGCTTGTAAAATGTTCAGCTTATTTAATAATTAATTGCTCCAACAACAATCTCCCTTCTAAAAATCACAAAGTGCATTACTATACAAATAATACACAAACCCGTCCCCCTAATCTTACGAATATTATATTATCCCCACTTGTATATGTATAAGTTAGCTGTAAAGTTATTTTTTAGTTTCATTATATAACACAAAGTAATATTGAAATGTGTAACCCCCTAGTTTTAAGAAATTTAAAATGTAAAACAATGAAAAAATTGCACCTTTTAGCTAACGCAAACGTGCCTTATTAAATAAACGAATTGAACAAAAAAATCTTTTTTTTTCGATCTTTTGTTTTGTTATATTTTTTATATACCTACCTAAAAGCCTACTGAATAACGCATCAAAATTAGGAATTTGTCAAAAATCGTTAAAGAATTTTTGCATGGTTGCAAAATAATGATATTTTAACGGGTTTTTAAATCATTTACATTATATATCCAGCAATATCGCTTTCTAGGGATGATGACAGTATTAAATAAGACAATATTATTACAAACGTAGTTGAACACAACCATTTGTATAATTTTAGCCTAAAACTAACTGAAAATAGTACTGTTGCTGTGCATTGCACTAACTTCAAAAATTACGTTTTTTAAACATTTTATTCCAAACTTTAATGACAAAAAAAGTTATATTAAACGGCGAGATCCGGCAAAGTTTCTGAAACAGTATTACAAAACAACATTCCAGCTATCCAAAAACTTCAAACTCATCCGGACATGTCCGACCCATAAATTCCAAATGATTTGAAAATATTTAAAAATAATATTAATTTGAGGTACTATGCTGAAGGTCTCAATACTGTGTTTGGAAAATATATGCGCAGGCGTCCTTTCCACTCTCCCTTTTCCACTGATTATCTGTTTAGGGATCATCCATAAATGACGTAGCATTTTTTGAGTGATTTTCAACACCCCCTTCCTCTATCGTAGCATTTCGTCACAAACCCCTAAATACCCCCTGGTAATTAGGTAGCTTGACGGTAAACTTCCCCCCTTTGACCCCGTGAAAAATTCAAAAAAAAAATAAAAAACGATGTTAGTTAGATGAAACGGGTAAAGCTACGTAGCATGACATGACCCCCTACCCCCTGTCGTCACACATCATCACAAAATACAAAACTCCCCCATATAATGTTACGTCATTTATGGATGATCCCTTATGCAACTAGAAAAACAAATGAATTCACAAAGATCTCCTGGAGATTACTAGTATTCGAAAGGATATAGAAATTTTACCTCTGTACTGGTAGTTGCATAGATGCCAAATTGATCTAAAAACTAATTATTGTCTATTTTAAATTCACATTCAGGCATGTTTATGTTTATTACCTTCACCAACAAGCCCCTTGGCCCCAATGGTGGTTGCTTAAACTAATTACATTTTAAAATTGACAACATTTTCGCTTTTATAGCATTCCGCGTCCGGTTGAAGTCAAAGGCCGTCGCCACACTGTTAAAAATTCGTTGGAGTCCGGTTACAGCGCTCTGGCAACCATAGTTGGTTCTCCTGAACGGAACTCGCAGAAGGGAGTTATTACGTAGAGCTCGAACGCGGGCTTGAAGATCCAGAAGTCCGAGGATTGTAGGGCAATCCACTCTGGCAGAGAGTAAGTCCGAGACGAACAGAGCAGTCCCTCCGAATGCTGAGTATATCGAGGTGTATAAGCTGGCAACGGTTTTCATAGCTCGGCAGCTGAAATCTGTTTCGCCATGGGAGATGACGAAGGGCGAAGCGTATGAACCTGCGTTAGACAGCCTCGATTCTGTCAATCCCGTTCTGGTAGTACGGATTCCAAACAGCTGAACAATATTCTAACGTTGAGCGGACCAACGCGCAGTAAAGCGATTTAAGACAATATACGTCCCTGAAGTTTTTCGCTATTTGGAAGATGAACCCAAGCTGTCGTGATGCCTTATCCACGATGTATGACGTATGTGGTTTGAATGTTAATGCCGAATCCATGATGACTCCGAGATCTTTGATGTGAGAGTGTCTTGGAATGCTCGAGCCGAAGAAATGGTAGTTAAACTGAGTCGGTTGGCGTTTCCGCGTGAACGTAACGATTGAGCATTTGCTCGGGTTTAAAACCATTCTGTTTTGATCACACCACGTGCTAAAGTTGTCCAGATCCCTCTGAAGAAGCTCGGCATCGGTTTTATCCCGTATTTGTTGAAAAATTTTCATGTCGTCGGCGAAAGAAAGGCGGGGTCCTTGTAATGTGAAATTGACGTCATTAAAGTAGAGGAGGAATATTACTGGACCGAGATGGCTTCCTTGTGGTATGCCGGATGTAGCGAAGAATGGTGCAGATAGACAGTCCTTAATGCTGATTTGGAGTTGCCTTCCATCGAGGTAGGAACGAAACCAGCGCAGAAGTTGTCCATGAATGCCGAGTTTGTCCAGCTTCGCTATTGCGATATCATGGTTGATTTTGTCGAAGGTCGCAGATAGATCCATATAAATAGTATCGGTTTGCAATCCGTCAGCGAATCCATTCATTACATATGTTGTGAACGAGAGCAGGTTTGTCGTTGTAGATCGTTTAGGCATAAAACCGTGTTGGTCATCTGCAATGTAGTGTTTGCAGTGAAAGAAAATAGGATCTAACACAACCAGCTCGAACAGTTTTGATACAGCACTTAAGCACGAGATTCCCCGATAATTGTCAATGTTCGATTTGTTTCCTTTTTTATGAACTGGAAACATTCCAGCAGGAAGGGAATGTACCAGTAGTGAGTGATAGCTCGAAGACTCGCCGAAGTGGTTCAAGAAGCCCGCTGATGCACTTTTTGACAAAAATCGAGGGAACACCATCTGGACCTGGGGAACAAGATGCTTTCAGTTTGGAATTTGCTGCAAGAATGGCAGCATTATCGACACAAATTCGATTGATGGTTCGCCCTAGAGAAGGAGTTAAATTAGCGGCGGCAGCGACTTGTTGTGGTGGCAAGCGCTCGTTGGAAAAAACGCTTGAAAATTTTTCGGAGAACTGTTGGCAAATTTCCTTAGTGTCGGTGCCTAAAACTCCATTTAACGACATACAAGATGGCAAACCGGATTCCTTTCGCTGCTCGTTAACATACTTCCAGAACGACTTGGGCTTGGATTTCAGTTGACGCTCGACGTTTCGCTGGTGTCTAAAAAAGGCGCGTCTGCTTTGTTGTTTGTATTCGTGGTTGAGTTGAAAGTAGTGATTTCGTAATGCAAGTGTCTTATGCTTCGAGAATTTTTTAAATGCAGCTCGTTTGGCAGATTTTAAACGTCTTAGGACGGGTGATTGCCAGGGAGGGTGTTCATCGGTACTAATTGTTCGTTTTGGTACATGGCGGTCGATAAGGTAGTTAAGAATGCTAGAAAACGTCATCGCTGCTTCGTTCGCGTCGTCATTGTTAATATTTTCGTCCCAGTTTATATCCAACAGCGTGCTAACGATGCTGTCGTAGTCAGCGTTTTTAAAATCGTAGACGATAGAGCTTGAGACGTCTTCAAAATTCACTCCTAAGTTACCAGCGAATACAAGATGTAGTGGGGGATGATGACGCACCTGCTTGACTAAAGGAGTCGGTGCAGTGCAGCAGTACGGAGCGCAGTCCCGGGCACTTACAAAGCAGAGGTCCAATGTACGTCCATTCTCGTTGGTGACATTATTAATTTGACGAAGAGTTGCGCTGCTGTAGTTGTCCAAAATACAACTGGCATTGTTAATAAGCGCAGATTTTTCGATATCCAATCGTAGAAAACCATTACTTGCTTGGCACCACGTCAAGCCAGGTAAGTTGAAGTCGCCCAGTATAACGATATCATCAGACGGGGCGGCGATCGAGGCGATAAAAGAAACGGAGGAAAGATGTACATCGATCAGGCTGGAATCACGAATTCTGTCAGGTGGAAAATACACAACACACAGGAACAGATTGCGATCGGCAAGTTTCACTGATATCCACACTTGCTCGGAGCTCGCCCACCGGTCATCGTTGATCACTCGGGCTTTTATACCACGGCGAACGGCGATAAGCACACCACCGCCTGATGTCTTGTGGCTGTTGAGGGCATTGCGGTCACAGCGGTTGACATCGAATGTTGAACCAAAGACCTGGCGAGACAGAGTACGGTTGTCGAACCACGTCTCGGTCAAGGCGATAACGTCGTAACAGCAACCCGTGGTCGCGAGCAAATAGCTGTCCGTTGATGAATTTAGGCCACCAACATTCTGGTAGTAAAACTCGATGTTGTTGGAGGACGGATCAGGTACAGCAGAGAGCGAAGCCATGTTGCCGTGTAGGAAGATCCTTTCGTCAATCTCACGAACAGTATCCGAACGGTTCACGGTCGCCTGGTCGACTGTGGTGAGGGATTCGAGGCATCCCGAATCAACTGCGTCGCGCCCCAAAATACGACTATCGTCGTCGTCGAGAGAAATGGTTGGCATCTGATACCAAGATGTCGGAGCAAAAGGCAAAAAACTGGAAGCGAAGAATACATCAGCGCTTGAAGTGTTCGGAACAGATGTATACTTGCCATTTGCGGCAGGTTGGAAGACCCTTTCACCCATCCCACACACAGGACCGGGACGACTGATGATCGCTGGCTACAAGTGCTCGACTGTGGCGGGGGGATCGAGGGCTTCCATAGTGCCAACTGCGGTGCGTCCCAGTATGCGTTGGAATAACAGCAATAACAGCAGTAAATAATATTGGCCAGTATTCGACCCCAGTTACTCCTCTGTGCTACGGGGTAGTTCAGACCCCACTTTTTAAACGCTATTAAAATACAATGCAATTATGTTTATGAAATCTTTATTGTAGAAAATTATTAAAAAGCAAAAAAGTAGGTCAATTACGTTAAAAAAGTTAATCAGAGTAGTCACTGCTATCTATTGGCTCATAATATGTTTTCTTTGCTGCTCGTGGCATTCGTGTACGAAGGTTCAAGCCGCTGCATGACGGTCGAGGTTCCATCGTTTCATTTCGTTTTTTCACCGTTTGTTCTGTTTTTTTTTTTACTTTGTAAATCTTTTCTTGGCGAATTCTTTCGCGCTCAGCGATTTCTTCAATCACAGCGTCATCAGTCAAAATAGCCGTTCAAGCCGGCTTTCTTCTTCGGCATGTGACATTATTTCGTGGTGGTGCTTTCGGAATCGATTGCAATGTTTCGTTCAGTGACATGTTCGATTTCGGTAATATTGATGAGTTAATGGATAGATTCAAATTGGCATCGTCATCACCTAAAGAGTCACATGAAATGTCTTTAATGAAGTCGCGATCAGTTGTTGCACTTGGAAGGAAATCGATGTTTTGGAAGATATCTGTATCCAATGGCCAAATACCGGTGGCACGAAAACCCGACTTTACATTGATTTCTGTCCCAGCGCCAAGTGCGCGATTGACCATTGCTGGAATGTCTTGCATTTTTATTGGGCGGTCTGGATTCATTCGCATGAAATTCATTTATAATTATTATTGTTTATCACTTTTAATTTTTTTTAGAAGTAGAGAAAAGCCCCTTTCAGTGAAATTTCATGAAATCTCTTCTCAAAAAGGCATAAAAAACCTACTTATCTTTTCAAAAAAATTAATGTATAATAGATTCTTAACCTATTTTAGTTTTTTTCTTTATACGAGAAAAAGTTTGTATAAATAATCTTCCTACGTTTAGTTTATAAAACCAAGGTTTACGACTAATATTTGGTAAAATAGAGTAACATAAACGCCCCATCACTCGAATCCCAGGATTGTTGCCGATGTAGGTTGATTTTTCGACGTATCAAATGAAAATACTCATTACTTTGAATACCACGTCAATATAAAACACCTCTTAATGCTCCTAATTTCGCCAACCTATCTGCTTGTTCATTCCTGTATATATCACAATGAGCGGGCACCCAAATAAAAGTAATTGAAAAACCTTCTATGTTTAGTTTACTTATTACATCTCGAATTAACTATATCTAATGATGAGTTTTGTTGTTCGAATTTTGTGATTCAAATGCTAATAGAGAACTTAGACTATCAGAACAAATATAATAATATTTTGGGGTTCTAATGTTCTTATTATCGTGCATACAAAGAATAAAGCCGTTAATTTTGTTTCAAAAAATAGAACATGGTAAATATAAACGAAAAAAATAAGTGATTTCCTTGTTATAAATACCGAATCCAGACTTTTCAACAATCATCGATCCATCAGTAAAAAATAAATATTTTTCATCAACATTAACATATTTTTATGAAAAAAATTCAACTTGGCTAATTGTAACAGATGATGTGAAGTAATATTGTGTAGCTGAGTAATTAAAGAAGTATCTATCATGGATTTTGTACAATGAACATTAATATTGAAAGAGCAGTAAACATGGGTAGGAGATTTAACTATTTCTGATATGTAAGTCATTAAAATTCTACTTGAAGGATTGATTTCAAATAATGAATCAAGAATGGGAACTATTGGATGAGCAGTAGAAAAACATTGTGTTAAAAACCTGCAACTTAGTTCATGATATCCAAGCTTTAAAGGAAGAATAGAAGTGTGGCGCGAATAACGAAAACACAATGCGGAGTAAATACCGAAAACACAATGCGCCATAAATAAATAGAAACACAATGGATGGGAAAAACAAGACTACTATATATTTTCCCTACTTTTTCTTACACGATCTCACTTCCTAAACTACCCTACTGTGCGATTCTTTCGCGCCTAATTATTCGAAACTTAAAATCGATCTCGGTTGTTGGCAGCCAGAGGTACGCACAGTACATGGGGCCCAGCCTTGATCGAGTTAATTGAAAAAGGGAGAAAAAGAAAAAAGCCTCGATTCTAAATCTTCTGAAGTTTATATAATAAATTTCTGGATTACTTCAGCAAAATTACAATTATTGACTATCTATCCCTGTTCAGCATGCGATTGACATTATATTTGTATTAGTGTCGCGTGGCTTTCTATCTTTCTACTTCGTATGTAATTTTTATGTTAATGTATTCCTATTCTCCTCTATCTTAAAGTAACTCTTGCTGTCTTCTATTATTTTACGAAGGTTCCCCGAACGTGAGTACTTCCTAATTGGTTTAGTGTTAGTGAGCCTTCGGCTCTCGCTAGAACCTCGTGTTCTCCTGTTCTAACTAAAGCTATTCGTAAATAGTTGAACGCTCTATTTCCCGAACATAATTATGCATTTGTATCGATGCGCTCACAATCATGAAAATGCCACGCCTATGTAAATAATTACGTTAATTAATATTGGCACAGCCAAATTCTATACAATCGTATAAACACCTGCAGCCGGTGTCATTGGAAATCGATTATTTACCGCAGATACCTATAAACAATCATTAATTCTTCGAGCAACACAATGACTCACGTTTGTTGTGCTATGTGCACCGCGACTTAAGCCGCTGCGTTTGCAAATTCGCTAGTGGCGAGTTCTTTCAGGTCAAACTTAGAATTGTTGATTGCGCATTTTTAGGTGTTTACCATTGTGGGGCTGTTCATCTCCCCTTTGTTAATGAGTTGATAATTATCTTGAAGAGATCATTATCAATGTTACGTGTTGGTTTTATATTAATTTCTTTACTGTTCTCCTAAATATGTTACCATGCTGCCCTCCCAGAAGCTGTTGTAGTTACTGTTGCTTGAAGTCTGCCTTGGGATGTCGTCTTCTGGGTTGTTCGTTCATATAGTACTGCCTGTACATATGTTCCGTGTATCTGGGGACTTATCAATTGGTCGACTTTGGATATCGGGTGTGGGTGTTTCGGCTGCCATCTCGTGAGTCCGGGGTTGGTTTTCCGTTCGTTTGCCTCAGTTTCCTTCATCTATGCTGCATCTGGGGCTTGGTTTGCGTCCTCTTCGAGTGGATTATGTGATTTCGTTACTTCGTTTCCTTCCTCTCCTTCTTCTACGTTTGTTGTTGTCGTTCTTGTGGTTGCCGAGGATAGGATATTTGACTTATCCTGCCTCGTGAATTGTAAAATGTTGCAGACGAAATGCGATGTGTAACTTATCTCAGTCGTCTTTGCAATGCGTAATCTGTAGCTGACTTGCTAGTGTTACGACCTTTCCTACTGGATTCTTCCTACTGACGTTTAATTTGCCTTGCTGATTTCCTGATGGCTACTTAATTCCTGCCATCTAGTTTGTAAAAATGCTTCCCGCATGATGTGGTGTTGATGCGTTTCTTTAGTTCATTGTTTATATATTTTGTTGGTGTTTAGCTCCAGCCAGAGTTTGACGGTTCTGACTGCGCTTTACTGAACACTGCATAACGACTGGCAGTATGTCCAGTTTGAGTCGATTTTTTTTCAGTGGTTGCGACTCCGATTCTTTGCTGTGGTTTTTCTTTTACTCGCTTCATATTGCAGCTTGTCTTGCGACCATTCTCTACCTTCGATTTATTTGTTCGCTCCGGTCTTGCCCTTTCGTTCGTTGGTCCAGTTCTCATCCTTCACTGTTGCTCCGCCCTTGCCGTCACAACCCAACACCTTCAACCCTCTGTCTTCCGTCTGATTCGTCCTTTGTCATCATAAATTTTCAGACCAACAGTATGTGGTGATGTTGGCTTCCTGGGGGTGAAAAATTTCTTTTGTCCCTGATCTTCAGATTTCACTTGTTTGTTTGTTGCTTTTCAAAAAAATTCTTTGTGGATAATAAATTGATATTAAATTGTGTAATTTTTTTTATCCGCTTATTAATGTTATTATGTAATTTTCATGGCTTATCAAATCATATATTGGCGTTTGGGCATTCAATCTAGTCTATCTTCACGTTCGGGTATTCTATCTGATCTATGTTTTTTTTCGAACAAGTGGTTAGTAATGTTAGTTATGTTATGTTTTTTTATATGGAGAAATAACCGTTTGTTAGTAATATGCTGTTTTCTTTTTTTTTATATATGAAGATATAGTAGTTTGTTAGTAATATGCTTCGAATTGTTGTGATTAGCTTAGTTTGTTAGTGCGCTGTAAATGTGATTGAATGTTACCTATGTTTCCTTCTTTCGGCGAGATTGTGGTATCCTTTATTCGGATTGGTGTGGCCTCCTCCCCCCTTTCCAGTAAGGTGGTTGCAGGTGGGCCCTGCCACGAATAGTAGCCGAGATAGGTTTTTTTTCGTTTACTGGTGAACCGCCATTTGTTCCTCCACGGTGTGCGCCACGCGTGTGAACTCGTAAGTTCCGCACTCGACGAGCCGGTTACTTTCTGCGTGCCGTTGCGCGTCACTCCCTGGCGCATTGCTCGGCACATGGTGTGGAGACCCCGTTTAGCGTGGGTCTCCGATATTTCGGATGTGACGACCGTGTGCGTGCCGCTTTTCCATGCCCTTCTTCGCCATTTTTAGGTTAAGGTAAGTATCCTATTATGTTTATTTATTCTTCGATTATATATTTATATGTTTATTCTTTGCAGGGTCGGAAATACAAATTTGAAACGGATTCACTACTGAGTATTATATGTTTCTAGGCTCTCCGAAAACCCCCCTCCGAGACGTTTCTTTATTTTTTTCAGCTATGGTGTCATGTATGGTAAGTGTATTTCTTTTAATTGGTTTTTTTTTTCGTTTGTACTTTGTTCTTCCTCTTTTTAGGGTATTTTCTTCTTGCGCTGGTGCCTTCCCCCTCTCGACGGATACTGTAATAATTTACAGGATAATCTGGTGAGTACTACCTTAGAAATAATTTTTTTGATTAGATTAGAGCTTTTTTTAAGGAGTGTTAAATCTGAGCTTAGGCTCGTTCGCCACTTGAAGAGCTGCTAGTTACTTTGTGTTAATACTTATCATCGGTGTTTTAGTTTCCTTTCACTCTTGCTCGCTTGCGCGAGATATAGGGTGGTGTATATAGTTCCACCATTGTCTACGTATTTTTCGATCGTGTTTAGTTTCCTCTACCATAGTGTATTTGAGTTTCGTAAAATGGAATATCTTTGATCATGGTCAATGGTCTCTCATTTTACGGGTTATGTACATACTTCGAAAAAATTCTTGTAATTTTACGTCATCTTACGCTGACATATGCCAGCGAACAAAATGACTGATTATTATGTTCATTCTTATTTTTACAAGACGCCAAATTATTCAAAAACCTAATTTTACATTTTGCAACGTTATCTAAATTTACCAGAACGCTGTGAAATTACATTTGTCTAGTAAACTTTATATATGTATCTACAGTATATATATTTACAATATGTACATTTCTCCTCCTAGAAATCAATCCGTGTACTTCTTGAGACGGTTATTATGAACCTTCTCTAATCTGTTTCCGTTTTTAATCACGGTCGTGCATTCACTCGGGAGTTCTACAACCTCATATGGACCTCTCCACAGAGCTTGCAGTTTTTGTCCTATACCCGTGGGGACGGATTTTACCAGTACCATATCGCCCCACATAGGCTGCCACTCATTGGCGTTTTTATCGTATAGGTCCTTCCTCTTTTCTTTTGACAATATTAGGGTTTCTCGTGCTTTTTTGTGCAGGTGTTTGAACGTGGACCGTATTTCGTTGACGTAGTCCTCGTAATATAGCCCATCATTGTTCCATTTGTAAATTGAATTAGGAATGTTGGCGTTTTTACCATATACTAATTCAAATGGTGTATAGCCCGTCGATGAGTTTGACGTGGTGTTGTATTCGAATGTAAAGAAAGGCAAATGTTGATCCCAAGTTTTCGGGGCATTTCCAACATATTGTCTCAAGTACATTTTAAGTTCCCTGTTCGACCTCTCCACTAAATTTGCTTGTGGATGATAGGTACTCGTAGTGATTTTCTTAATTTTTAAAATTTTACAGACGTTTTTCATTAGGGAGCTTACAAAATTTGCTCCATTATCTGTCACTAACTCCAAGTGAGCTCCAAATTTACAGATATAATTGTCAACAAATGTTTGCGCGACCGTTGCGCTTTCTTGATTCTCCATCGGTGCTGCAATCAAGTATCTTGTTAGGTCGTCTTGCATAACTAGACCGTATTTGTTACCCCAATCGGATTCTGGTAATACCACAATGTCCATATATAACTTTTCAAATGGTTCGGACGATGTGGTTGTTATTTTCATTGGAATTTTGTTGGATCGTCCAATCTTGTTCTTTTGGTACGAATCACATTGTTTGACGTAGTTCTCTACATCTCGTCGCATATTTTTCCACTCGAATAGTGGGCTTATGCGTTTCAACATTCTTTTACTGCCGACATGTCCGCCCAGCGGAGAGTCATGAAACTCTTTAAGAACGGTTTCTCTTTCTCCTACTGGTACATGCATTCGGTCTTTCTCTGGCGCAAAGAGGGTGAATACTTTATTGAATTTACCTGCTACAAATCGTAAAATGTTAGTTTCTGGTGGCGTTTGTATGTTTCTAAAGGAGATAATTTGAATATTCTTATCTTCTTTCATGTGTTCGGGACAGTTCCCGAACGCGTCAACTAATCCTTGGAAAAATACTTTTGTATCAGCTCTTGATCGGCTTGACCCATTTAGAATCATACCCCATATTTTTCTGTTTGGGATGGCAAATATTCTACCATTTAAAAAATCTTTCAACCCATGAGGGAGGTCGACCAATTCGCTCAGCTCTTTATAGGCTGACCTACTATTAACGATAACGAATGTGGCGTCTGTTTCGCTCTCGTCGATCCTGCTTTTTGAAAACTTTAATAGTTTAAAATCTATACGTCCCTGTTCTAGATCATTTTCAAAATCTTCATGTGTTATTGTTACTTCTAGGTCATCTTTTTCGTCCCATTCAAATTCGATATTTTATAGCCCGTCCATGTGAGGGTTCCATTCGGATTGCTGTGTGTCCTTGAATAGCCCAAATCTTCCGGATGGGTCTGTAATCTGTTTCGTGGTCTTTGTTTCGGTTTGCTGGGCAAGTTTTTCGTCTTCTTCTTGCTGTTGTTGCAGTTTCTGTTGCCGTGTGACTACAGCGACCGTGTGAGATTTTTCATCTATCTCAGCATCAGAATTAAGTCTTGATAGAGAATCTGCTACAACATTATCTTTTCCTTGTTTGTAGCGTATGTCCATTTCCAACCCTTGGAGCTTTAAACGAAGTAGTGTCAGGGTGGGTGATAAATAGAGATTAAAGGTCTATGATCTGTGTAGACGATAAATTTCTGATTATAAATAAAATGTTTGAATCTGTTCACTGACCATACAATTGCGAGTAATTCCTTCTCTATCGTATGGTATCTTCTTTCTGCACCTACTAGACCTCTGCTCGCATAGGCTATGGGTCTATCGGTGGACTTTTCATTAGAGAGTACTGCACCAATGGCATACTCGCTTGCGTCTGTTGTGATCACAAACGTATCTTTGTAGTTTGGTCTTACCAACAGAGTATTTGAAGTTAAAAAATCTTTCAATTCTTCAAATGCTTTCTGACATTCATTGGTCCAAATAAATTTTACATTTTTCTTTAGCAGATCGTTCAATGGCTTACGTTTTTCTGCTATTTGTGGTATGATCTTACCATAAAAATTAACCGTTCCTAAGAACGAACGGACTCCTTTAACTGTTTTTGGCACAGTCATTTCTTTGATGGCCTTTATATTATCCTCCATTGGCCGAATGCCTTCAGCATTAATTGCATGTCCGAGATATTTAATTTCGGTTCTTAAAGTTTGGCAGTTTCCTGCCTCAATTTTCAAATTGTGTCGGCGCATAGCCTTCAAAACTTTTATGAGGTTTTCATTGTGTTCCTCAATAGTTGAACCGTAAATGATAATATCGTCTAAATAAACGATAGCTTTCACACCTTCAATTTCATACAATATTGTGTTCATCAACTTCTGAAATGTTGATGGACTATTTCTAAGGCCCATAGGCATTCTTGTAAATTCAAAATGCCCTTTAGGGGTTGAAAAGGCTGTTTTAGCCGCATCTTTTGGGTTAATTGGGACTTGATAAAAACCTGATTTCAGGTCCAATGTTGAAAAATATTTAGCTCCTCCGAGATTATCAAGTATCTCGTCGATCAGTGGGATCGGATATACAAACGGTTTTATTATTAAATTTAGCGCTCTAAAGTCAACCACGATTCTATACTTTTTATTTCCGTTTTCATCGTCCTTTTTGGGTACGCACAAAACCGGTGCATTCCATGGACTTTTACTGGGCTTAATAATGCCTTGCTTCAACATTTCCTCGATTTCTGCATTTATATGTGTTTTTGTTGCTTCGGGAAATCTATATTGTCTTTTATTTATTGGTACGTTCGACGTCGTCTCTATTTCATGGACAGCCGCGTCTAGTTGTTAGATGGTCTCCATTTTGGTAAAACACATCACTATATTCCGCCATAATTGATTCCATGGCTTGGAAATTGTTTCTTTTCAAATGATCCAAATTAAGGTTCTCTAATAATTTTTCAGTTCGTTCATTACCACGTAACTGATTGTACTTTTTATTGTCAACCAGACTATAGTCCTGGTTGTCATCCAAGTTTTCTAAAACCTGTTCTCCATAGTAGGAATCCATGTATTTTTTTTCGTTGGACTCATTCGTGTAATTCTTTTTATAGTAATCTTTCTTGTTTGTACCATAATCATTAAAATCTATCCTATATTCTGATCCGCATTCCGGGATCATGCTAGTCATGCACTTTCTTCTGTGAGATGTGTCTGATTCAATAAAACTTTTCCTTGACGTTTTATTGTTATTTCTGTTTTCTATTAGTTTGGTCATATCTGTTATATGATTCATTTCTTCGTTATCATACTGTGTCTTATCATCAGTGTATTTTGTAATTGCCTCTGTCTGGCATGCCTTCTCGGCCAGAATTTCGCATTTTCGCGTCATGTTTGAGGGCATTTCATCATCCCTTGCTATTTTATTTTGATATCTATTATTCATCCCATCTCTTCCTCCGGGGGTCTTGTTACGTACTTCTTCAATGTTTTTAGTTGAATTCATGTCATCCGCGTAGTTGGGAATATTTTCCTCTCTTGACGCAAATGTATCAGGACTTTGTATTTTATCTCCATTTGGCTCATTGTCGCTCCTATTCGATTTACGGAGGGCGATGTAGTTCAATTGCTGAGATATAAAAATTGTACATTCCTTAAGAAATTTCGCTCCTATAATTCCCGGGACGCACAAATCCTTTACAATATAAAATTTTATTGGATACTTCGAGTTCCCAATTATTAATGTGGTTTCTACTGACCCAATAGTTTCTGATTGTGTCAGATTAAAACCTGTAATGTATAACTTATCCCGATAGTTAATAAATTTGGCTCCAATTTTCGCGACCGTATCCCATCTTATTACATTAAGAAACGCTCCTGTATCAAGCATATATTTAATCCTAATGTCAGGCCTTTCTATTGAGGCGATATTTACTAGTAATTGATGATTTCTGGTACATTCTATGTCCAGTTTCTCATATGGAGGCATGGTTCCTTGGAATTGATTACTCGTGTTTTCTTGCAATGTGGTGGGCCGTCCGTGGCCATTATATCGTATATTGAGCGACTTAGTACTCAGTCGTTGTCTAGTTGTATTATAATTTCTTAAATTCTTATTTGTGCTTGTTTTACTGTATGTACCGCAATTTACGCATACTTGTCGGGGTTGTTTAAACGGTTTATCTTCTGGCCTGTTATTGTAGGGGGTCCTGCCATCTATCTGCCCGAACTCCCCATCGTTCAGTTTTTTCTTTGGTTTTCATCTCTTCAATGCTCCTGCTTGTATGGTGACCCGCCTCTTTTCCAGTCTGGTTGTTCCCTCCATTGTCTAGGGTTTGAGTCATTCTGTTTCCAGGGGGGTTGCTGCTCCCTCCACTGGTTTTGCCGAGGCTCGTTTTGCCTCCAACCTGCTTGTTGTGCTTCTCTCCATGGTCTCGGGCCAGGTTCATTTTGCCTCCAGCCTGTTTGCTGCGTTTCCCTCCATGGTCTTGGGCCCGGTTCATTTTGCCTCCAATCGGTCCTGTTGTTTCCGTCTGGGCGCATGCTCCTCTGGTTGTTGTTATTCGTTTGGTAGTTGTAACTACCTCCTGGGCGCCCACTATCTCCTTGTCTATTTTGTTGGTAGCTTCTATTGTTGTTTGTTCTTGGTGGCTGATAGCCGTTTCTGTATCTACCACGCTCGTTATCCTTGCGTCGAGGTCTATGGTCGTCGTTTCTAAACTGTCTCGGAGGATTGTTAAACCCCCCGTCTGTCGCCCATCTTTCTTTGAATTTGTTTGTATTTTGTACTAATTCCAGTGATTCCAGTCTATTACCTATTTCCGCCAAATGCTCGCATTCTGCATGTCTTTCCTCTAAGTAGTTCAGTAGCTCGACTAGCGGCATTTCACGTTGACTCTGGGCTATTTGCTTAAGTTCTTTATTATATAGACCGCATATGCAGTGTAGCATCAAGCTTTTTGTCATAGCCCTGTCTACTTCCCCTGGTCCTTCGTCATAATATTCGAGGTGGGTATTTATTTCCATCACTCGTTTTTTGTACTCTTTAAATGTTTCCTGTGGTTTTTGCCTTAGGGTTTTTATTTTGGTAATTATACCTTCTATGGATACATTATCCCCAAATTCTTTAATCAAGTTCGTCTTTGTTTCATTCCAAGTGTCGCCTTTGATTTTAGCGATTGCTGCTGCCGCTTTTCCTTTCAATTTCAGTAGTACTACATAAACTAGATCTGTATGCGGTTCGTTTGCTGGTATTTGTTCGGCAAAGTGATCGACGTGGTATAAAAATGCGTCTAATTCATCCCGAGACCCGTTAAACTCAGGGATACACTGAATAGCTTCTGTTTTAGGGAAGCGGTATTCCGCCTCTTGTGCATTACGCTGCATGGTGTTGCTTTTTATTTCGCATCCACTGTCTGATAAGCTTCTTTGTTTGGTTATTTTTGCTTCAGATAAGCGTATTTGTTTGGGTATAACTCCTTTTATGTCTCACTTCTTTTCGAGTATTATTGTCCTATCAAAGATTTTTATTGACTGGTCGTATTTTTTCTGTACTATGTCTAATTTGTCGGTTAGTTCATTCCAAACACTGACTTCGACCCTGTTTTCGTATTTACTTAATACTGCTTCGAACTCTTCGATACACTGAATAGCTTCTGTTTTAGGGAAGCGGCATTCCGCCTCTTGTGCATTACGCTGCATGGTGTTGCTTTTTATTTCGCATCCACTGTCTGATAAGCTTCTTTGTTTGGTTATTTTTGCTTCTGATAAGCGTATTTGTTTGGGTATAACTCCTTTTATGTCTAACTTCTTTTCGAGTATTATTGTCCTATCAAGGATTTTTATTGACTGGTCGTATTTTTCCTGTACTATGTCTAATTTGTCGGTTAGTTCATTCCAAACACTAACTTCGACCCTGTTTTCGTATTTACTTAATACTGCTTCGAACTCTTCGAAGGCTTCCTTAAGCAATTGTTTTTTTGTGAGGATTCCTTGGAGCGTTCTGGCTCTTCCTTTGTTTTTGTTTAAATTCTCGTATTCGTGTAAGATGTATTCACTGATTTCATCTAGCCTAGACATTTAGGGATTAGTATGTGCATCCAATGATTTGGCCTCCTAGCTGTTTTTTCATTGCTTCGTGGTGTGTCATTACACCGTTTCTAGTGTTCATTATGAGATTTCCGCATATTGTTGGGAGAAAGGTTCTTACGTAGAATTTTAGCTGGTTTGATGTCGCTTTAATGGGAGTATGTGGGGTTTGACTGAGTATTAGTTCTTAGTGTAGTTTTACCTGGACTATTTCACCCAGCTCTTTGATTATTTCAATAATTTTTTCCCTGTGTAGTAGTTCAACAACCTCTTTGGTGTTAGCTACGCTAGTATTAATAAGTACAGTTTCCGATGTGAAATGTATGTTCACTAACGCTTTCAATATTCTTCCAGCCCTCATTATTTGTTCAATAACAGTTTAAGGTAATTTGTTTTAGTTACCCAATCGTCTTCGTTTTTTCACTTTCCATGAGAAACGAACGTTTGAGAAAAAAAAAAAAGAAAAAGATGAAATGTGTTTTAATTGAAATCGTATCGCCTCAGCGCGTTCAGTTCCTTGCACCCACCGATTGCGTCACGATTGTTGATATATCTTCTCCCGCTATTTAATTATTTCGTCATCAACCACAGTCTCGGTCTCTTCGTCGGTACCAGCTGTTTCAGTACATGGCTGCTTGCTAACGTAAAATGCTTATTCTGCTAGTCCGTTCTCGCTTCATGGTGTAAGGTTTCATTTACTTCTCGTTCGTCGTGGTATGGTCGTCACTATATGTCATCATACATTGTCGAGTATATTCATGGATTAATTGTCCCAACTTGGTCGAGAAAATTAAAAGCTTTCCAATGAGTATAGTGTAATCGCGGGCATTCGCGGGCGCCGCTGTTGCTATCGCATTTGAATTCAATGAAAATTCATGGCGAACCGTTATTTAAACTATCACTAAACCAACTAGTGGCTTATTTTGGTGAAGTAATGCAATGTACAAAATTAACCGTTTCTTCGAAAAAAAAAACGAAAATAGCCAGATGTAGTTCCTATGATCCTACTATCGTGGCGTAAACGCTCAATAAAGTTGATCTTTTTATATTGTCCCTGCGTAGTATAAAAGAAAATTTCTTTTTCTCACTTACCTGAGCTGCATTGTTGATCTACTCGTTAGTTCCTGTCGAGATGATCTAGATCGATAGTTTAGCTGGTGGTTGGTATCACCTCCCCCACCAAACTGAGGAACGCCACTCTAAAGCGCCGAGGTAAGCGCTCGGCTTTTTCTATCGCACCCTTTTTCGTCTGTTATTTTTTTTTTCGTGTTATTCACTTTTGTAATTGGTTTTATTCGATAAAAATTGATTACTTCTCTTCTTTCAACTTTTTTTTCGAACAAGATTATCACTCGAGCTTGAAACTAGTCATTTGATTCCGACGATAGCTCGCATTGCTCGCTTGTGGCTCCGTTTGCCGTTTCACTCTGCGCGCAATTTTCTTCCAACCCACCAACGCTTGTCTCGATGTGATTAAGTCTTTGACGATAGCAGTCGTTAGAATGCCAATTTATTCACTAAAAAAAACGTTCAAACACTTTCAAAATGTAACTTTTCTTCTCACTTTATGGCCCTTTTCTTCTTTACCATTTACAATTCCCACTTTTGTACTAATTGTCACACTTTTCGACAGAGTTGCGTTTTTATTCGTATACACTGATCTGAAGATATTGCTGATTTTGGACTCCAGTCATAAATGCGTCCTGCAAACTCACTTTTCAAACTCGTAGCAAGCGCATATGTATTTGTAGAGATCGTTGACGCACTCCGTCAAAGTTTTGTGAACAAAGAAACTTGCACTGAATTGACCAGATATGCTGAGTGCCTTTGCCTTTTTCCACATTTAAGGCGAAAGGTTACAGGATCGGCTGCGGCGCTTTCTCGAATTTTTAAAACTTTTACGTGAAAGATATCAACAATCCCTCTCGTGTAAAGTTGCGCAAGGAATTAAGCTATTTTTTGGTATAACTAAAATTTTAAAATTTTGATGATTACTCACGGCTAGCATTTTCTAGTTCGAACCAAAATATCTCAGATATTTTATTCAAAAGTACTCCATATTATTGTATAGGATTGTAGCTTTCTTTGTGTAGAATTTTTCGTTCGCTTACATTACATAGCTACGATGCTTCGTTTTTGAGTTATTCATATTTTAGTAAAGTTGATGAATTACCCATATTTGCAGCCGCATTTTTACCAAATGCCGTATGTCCATCCTAACTTCAGTGAAAATAAATACAAAGCGAACGCGCATGCATGATGTCGGTTTTGTGCCAGACCGGACTAAGGGATATTACATTGATACAGAGAAAAACGTGTACAAAGATTGAATCTTTGCATTCTTTACGGTATTATTCGCAATGGATTCATTTCATAATTCATGCTAATGATAATATTTTTCAAATCTGGTGCAAATGAAAGGTAGCTGAAGAAGAAATTCTTGATTCAATCCTATCATCATCTCATCTTTTCATATTTTGCTGCTTAGTCCTGTCTGACTTTACACCGATTATATAGCAGAATGGTGAAACAGGTAAAAAAACACAAATGACGGTTAGCCGCATGCTACCGCATGGTTGTTTATGGAGAGCCACGTGTTTCCCCATTGATGATTTCTATAGTCTGACTGTTGATTTGAATATTTCATTCTTTCCGATGTGTTATTATAGTTACTAAACTGCTTGGGCGTTCAATAATAAGGAATGCCGTTGAGGTGGAGCTTCCATACTGCATTGTCAGTAGCTTTTCGCAAGTTCTTGAGAGGTGAAAATTTGGTTACCCACCCACTAATGAAGAATAAATAGAGGATAAACTGCTTGCCGGGGAAATAAACGCACAATTCAAATGTTTATATTTATCAGGCTTATGATGTCAACTTGTGAGAATTATAGGTACATAAATTAGTGATTCTCCATTATATGTTCATCCAAGACTGCCTGCTGAAATATGCTCTCTAAAATGTGATTCTGTAAATGTTTGGGAGAAGAATTCTACACTCTATGTTTGAATGAAGAATTTTTCTCGCAAACATTTACACAAAATGACATTTTAGAAAGCATTTTTCAGCATTGTATGCATATGTAGCATTAGTCGTTTGTTCGATCTAGTAAAAGCTTTTGCCAAATCGAGAGAGATTTTGAAAATGGTTGCAGTTTTTAAACATCCGTGTTTGTTTTTGCAGATATATTTTTCCCTACAGCTTATTTATCTTGTTGGGTGATGAATTCGTTATTGTTGCTGACTTGAACATTTCGAATAGAAATTCGTTCAGTATACTCTTCGTATAAAGTATGGATTGTTGCAAGTACCGGTCAATCACATTGCTGAAAACCGCCTACAAAGTGTTCACCGCCGCCCATAGAGAAAAATGGGAAATACAGAGCAGGTTTTACTGGGGAATGCATCACAACAAACGAAATATTCTCGATTCGACTAGTCTTTCAAAAATGTTGTAATTACAACGTGCCACCTGTTTATATATTTCAAAGCCGCATATGATACAATCGATTGTATGTCGCTTCCCAGAATTCCATTTCCCGGAAACCATTTTCCGGAATGCCATTTTCCGGAAAACCATTCCCCGGAATGTACTATTTCCCGGAATATAATTTCCCGGAATGTCCCATTTCCCGGAATATCGTTTCCCGGAATGTACCATTTCCTGGAATACTATTTTCCGGAATGTACCAATTCCCGAAACGTACTTTTTCTCGGCAATTTGTTATACTATTGAAATCTGAAGTACTTTGAGAACATTTGCATTTAGAACTATGTTGCTACTCAAATATTTGTTTGGTTCCCTTGTCTTTTCTCGCTGATCATGTTAGGGAATTTAAAAAAAACTAATTCTCATGTATATGTAATTTTAATTGAAATCATTATCAATCAATCGAAGGTCCAGAAAATAGCTTATGCTAAAAGAAGGCGATATCAAAGTCGTAATTTAGTTTAAAATGAATAACATTTCAAAAATATATTACGAAAATTTTAAAGAAAGCATATGTATTTATTGTATTGAAATCAATAAAATTCTAAAATTATTGCCATTGATTTACTATTGTTCCAAAGAAGGCTAATTCACATAGAAATTTTTAATACGAAGTGAAATTTAAAATAACTGAAGGCGTTTTCAATACACTGTTACTGTAAACAAATATTAGTGCGAATAAAAATCAATAAAAGTCCAAGCGTATTTTCAGAGAAACTTCATATAGATAAAAATAACATTCAACATAAAAATCCAAAGAAGATTGCATATTTTTAAGAAGGCAGCATCTCAGACAGATACATTCACAATCTATAAAATTTCAAAGGTTCCAAAAATATTTTTAACTGAATTTTAGGAAATATTTATATTTTTTCGTTACCTTTTACCTAATCTTCATAAAAATCAATCAACGTATTCAGGGCATTTTTAGAGTACTAATGATTGGTTATCATAAAAATGTTGCCAACGTTGTGGAAAACACTGCCTTTTCAATTTCAAAGATGGCTGCAATTCAAGGCGTTCTAAATTGATCGTTACGAATTTAAACCATTATAAAGTACGGTATAAGCATATTTTTCTTTGCGTAATAAGGAATTAATCAAGATCCCAAAATGGGATCCATAATACGACTTATGCAGCACCAAAAAATATTAATTTTAAGTAATTTGTTCAGCATTTTCCCGCCAGCACGTTTTTTTTAATCCGAGCCCGAAATCTATCTCCTGTAATGTCTGACCTAGTGTCAAAAACTAAAGTTTTTTTCGATTCCTTAGAACGATAGAAAGTGACTTACGTAGGATTTTCTTTCGCCATTTTAATTTTACGCGAAACGCTGAAAATATCATTAAAATCAACAATCAACTTCATTGCTTTCGTTTCTCTTAGTCTTAAATTTACCGAAAATAGCCAAGAAAATCGATTCAGACATAATTTATCAACTAAAATACTTCGTACGTTGCTGGAGAAATTAATTTAGAATATTCTGTGAATATTTCAAAGCTCGTGGTTTGACGTGGATTTAAAAAAAACGCGTTTGAAGTTTTTAGTCCGCTTGGAGTTTACCTAAAAACGATAGGACAGAATTGATAATATATACAATTAGGTATTCTGTTCGCCTTCCATTTTCTGTTATATCATTTTATTTCAATAACAAAATTTTCAAATCTTAAAAATTCTACAGTGGTGTATTATGCTTTCCACCGAAAATTACCACACGACGGAATCGATTCATAATAGTAAAAGAATTGAAAATATACCATTTTAACTAAATCCGCAAAATTTGGAACAAATATCAGGCAAAATATAGGGCCTGTTAGTCAGGATGTAGACGGTCATGAATTTATTCACCCCTTCACTACCAGCGGTGGGAAAATTGGAAAGTATTTGTTACTATTGTGGTACCAATTTAATTCATTGATATCCCATCCATTGGGGTGCTTTTTATTCCCCACACGATTTTTTTTTAAATCCTTCCAAGTTTCTTCTTGGTTCAAAACCAAAAGCCGTCCGTAAGCTGTTCACATTAATTATTTTAATTAATCATTAAATTAATTAAAATAATTTTTCCTAACATCGCGGAATCGAAAAGATTAAATCTTTAAAATGACAGTTTTCCAAGCTTATCGCTATCTTGTTTTTTTTACCGCAATAACCACTCGATCAAAAAAAAATTTAAAAATATTTTCAAACAACTTTTCATGTTCTAAAGGAGGTAAAATCTCCTAGAACACAATTAGCTGCATAGCAGTTCTTCTAAAAATAAGTTTGGTCGGTGAGGTACGAGTTTTTTTTATTTTCCGGGAAATGGTATTCCGCGAAATGGTTTTTCCGGGAAATGATACATTCCGGGAAACAGTTTTCCGGGAAATGGTACATTCCGGGAAACGATATTCCGGGATATGGTACATTCCGGGAAATAGTTTTCCGGGAAATGGAATTCCGGGGAATGGTCTTCCGGGAAATGAGGCACAACCGATGCAATCGATTGAGATCATCTATAGGATCTAATACACGAATATGTGTTTCTAGCTAAACCGACATATTTGATCAAATCGACTATGGATCGAGTGATGTGTTACGTCAGAGTATCGGGAACACTATCAAGTTCTTTTGAAACTCAGAAAGGACTACGGCAAAGTTGTGGAGCCTCTTATCTAATGTTTAATATCTTCTTGAAAAAATGCGGCAATAAATTGTAATAAATATGTACACGAGAGCAAGAGGCTCGAAGGAAGAAACATTACACCTTATGCTCATATGCTCGGTTCTAAACCAGGAGGCGTGTCAATCATTATTTCAACACTCCAATAACCAGACCTCGAAAGCGAAATTTCCAACTCGTTACATCTTAGCAGTTTAGAAAATATTTCAAACTACTATTTTTTGGGCTATCTAGACTACTGTATTACTACTACTGCATTTAGATGCGACCAAAGTTCAATTTTCTGCGACTAAAAAGTCGGTGCAAGTACTACAAAACACTGAAAATTACAATTATGTGGAAGAATTTGAATCTATCGTGAATAATCATGAATGATATAACCTTAAATTATTTGTATGTGAGCGAAACATTTCTAGAAGACCGTTGATAGTTTCCCATGTAAGGAACAAAAATATCTTCACAATACAATACAGAAAATTTATCTTCACTGGATTTATTTTGAAATTAGTATATATATGAGTGAGACATTTCTAGACTATTGCTGATAGTTCTAACTCAATGAGCTTCATATATAGTTCAGAAAATTTTTCTTATTTTCAATTCAGATTTGCTATTTAGCCGAGTCTCATATACCAATCGACTGTGTATGTTTTTTTGTTTTTGTTTTTAGAGGATAGCAAAAAACTTCCAAAAAAGCCATGAGACTGCAATAAAAAAATATACAAAACTCTAACGTCTCAGGGAACTGGTTTGTCTAGCAACCCGAATCGCCAAAAACCACTACTCTTGCCCAAAACCTGAGTCCTCCCCGGCACTACCTTACGTAATTACTTCGGGGAGGGGGTTTTTATGAGCATAACACCCACTCTAATTCCACTACTTAGTTCCTTCAGTAGGGTTACAGCACTACTTCTCGACGGTGATGTGTTCTTCACCATCAACACAGACTGGCAATTTCTGCATGGTAGTCAGAAAGATAGCAGTGGGTCGAAACTTTATGCTCTTCCCCTAAGAAGACAATCTAGGCGGCAAACTTCAGAGTGTCTAATTTAACTAGCCCTTCCCTTGTGCCACTCTGCACCGAAACTTTCTTCTCGTACCATTCAGCGCCACTTACTCGTTCAGCTCCGGACTTGTTCGCAAATTACTCGGTCCAGTTGGATCTGGCCTACTCCGAAGGAGAATTCCTAGGCGAGATTCTCCCGATACCGAGCGGTAGATTTCTCCCGATGATGATGTTCGTTTCCGTGAGCCAATTAGCTCCCCGCTTTGTTCCGATCTACTCGATGTAGCCCCAGCGATGGACCTAGCCTACTCTACAGACCAGCCAGTAGGTGCTAAAGTCCATCCAGCGATTCCGGGAGGAGCGCAGCTTCCGGTTCACTGGCGCCCCAATGATCCATTGCTAGCTATTCGACGCGGTCCGATCCCCGGCTGTGCATCTACCCTACTCACGAGCTATCGGGTAGGGTGTTAAGGTCGGTCCGGCGATTCCGGTTAAGTCTGACGTCCCTATCACTGGCGCCCAGATGACCAGAACCCGGTTCTACGTTGCGTACTACTCAACTGGTCCCCGGCGGGGGACCTAATCTACACCAACGGAGAGTTCCCCGGCGGCGGAATATCTCTCGTATCCCAATTTGTGGTTTCACGGCGACTTTCTAGTCAAGGTCGCTACTTTGTTGGTCCATTCGCCACTTCCTTTGCATCTCGGAGAGTATACTCGTAACCACTCTGCGGACAACGTCCCAGGTATGCTCGTCGTGGCTCATCTCTTCGACGATATTGTCAACTATCACACCCTACGAAAACTTCTTCGAACCTAGACCACGTGTTCCGGTGTCTCTGCACGTTTACACACTCCGGGCAAAGGAGTGACGAAGCATGTCCAAACCGGTGCAAGTACTTCCGGAAGCATACGTGCCCGTACAAAATCTGCATCAAATGTAAGTTCACATCTCCATGCTTCCTATGCACCCAAGCTGTCACATTTGGGATTAGTCTTCAGCCATAGTGATGCATTTTCGGGATCATGCCGGCGTTACTACCTCCGATGATATTGTTCTGTTACCACTCGCGACTCGTACGGGCATCAGCCGGAATGTCCTGTTCAGCTTTTCACGGCTCCGTTTGGTTCGCAGCGCAGCACCCCAGGGAACCCCATATCGAAGTATCGATGACGAAAAAGTAGATAGCAGACGTCCTGTGCTGCTTTCGGACAGCCGAAGTTTGGCATGATTCTCGCTATTGCTTTTGTTGCCCTCGCCGAATTTTCGCAAGCGTAGTCGACGTGGTTGTTGAAACTCAACCGGTCGTCGGTTATCACTCAAAATTGTGCCCTCCAACGTCGATCTGAATCCGCTGAATCGCTTTGACGTTGCTGACCAACAACTTGTGGTGAGTTATTTGCAGCTTGACTCCGTTCATCTAGCTCTCGATCGCGTCTAAAATATTTTGTAATTTTAAGTTTATTTTCATGCACATATTTGGAGGATGAATATAAATGTAAAATAAAGTTCCACCACAAATCCACACGACTTGTCGCGCTTTCTTCAACGAATTTTATTATAATTCTACACGTGGATTGAAAATTACAGTTTCTTCAAACGGAAAAAACCAATGCACTTCAATGTACACGCTTATTGCTGTGAAATGAATGACATGTAATATTACACGAACGAAAATGTAAAATTGTATGCTTTTTGATGCTCTAATTGAGTGCATTGATTTTAACGTAATTTTCAATCAAAGTTTTGATTCAATGTTTGCATGTTTACATTCGTATTGAATTACATGTAGTTTAAATTTCATTATTTTTATGTGTGCACGATTTTCACTTTCCTGGGCAGCCGCAGAGTTATGACCCCATCGTATATCCCGTTCCAAAGAGTTGGACCAAGAATGGAGCCTTGAGGAACGCACGCTGTGACTGGCATTGACTTCTGCCCTTCGCTCGTCTCGCACAGCAGCACTCTGCTCTACACAGATAAAAATATTTTGTAATTTTAAGTTTATTTTCATGCACATATTTGGAGCATGAATATAAATGTAAAATTAAGTTCCACCACAAATACACACGACTTGTCGTGCTTGCTTCAACGAATTTTATTATAATTTTACACGTGGATTGAAAATTACAGTTTCTTTAAACGGAAAACCAAAGCACTTCAATGTATTTTTACTCGAATATTGTTGTAAAATGAATGACATGTAATATTACACGAATGAAAGTGTAAAATTGCATGCTGTTCGATGCTCCAGTTGATTTTAACGTAATTTTCAATCAAATTTCGGATTCAATTGTTGTATGTTTACATTCGTATTGATTTACATGTCGTTTAAATTTCATTATTTTTTGGTGTGTAGAAGTACACAGATAAAAATATTTTGTAATTTCAAGTTTATATTCATGCACATATTTGGAGCATGAATATAAATGTAAAATTAAGTTCCACCACAAATACACACGACTTATCGTGCTTTCTTCAACGAATTTTATTATAATTTTACACGTGGATTGAAAATTACAGTTGCTTTAAACGGAAAACCAATGCACTTCAATGTATTTTTACTCGAATACTGTTGTAAAATGAATGTCATGTTACACGAATGAAAGTGTAAAATTGTATGCTGTTTGATGCTCCAATTGATTTTAACGTAATTTTAAATCAAGTTTTTGGATTCAATCGTTGTATGTTTACATTCGTATTGATTTACATGCCGTTTAAATTTCATTATTTTTTTGTGTGTAGCTCTTCAGCTTTTTTTTCTCACACAGACATGAAGCACGAATAATAAATCGCGCATGAAATTAAAATTATAATGTTCAAAGTGGCTGTACTTTATTTTGAAACAGTTTCTTAAAGATCACTTGTAGTTAATGATACTTGAAAATTGGTGTACGTTCCAAAAATGAATCTGCTGTTTTGCTTCTTTTTGCCCCGAGGTATGAAAAAATGTGATTTTTCATTATATGTCTGAAGGAGACGCATGATTGTGTTTGATTCCCGAAGGTATGAAATATAATTTATGAATGTCTACCAGCATTATCAACAAATGAAAAAATGTGTATTCTGCTAAAAATTCACTACACCAATTTTTTTGAAAATGAATTTTCAAATATTGTGCACGTCCATATTCGTTAATGTTGAATTTTCGAACCACCCTAAGTACCAAAATTTTGAGGTAAAAATAAAAACAAAAAAATCAAATATGAATTCAGTACGACAAAATTACCACAATGTGAAGTTTTCATCAAATTCGGGCCACTTTTGAGGGTTTGTCCGGCTTTTGTATGGAAGATGATCACTGTGCGACGGGGTGGTCTCTGTTACAGCGCCCAAGGCTACCGATTTGGGGGTGTTTCTGTTTCCGCTTTGCCTCGAACATACACTTCATCAAACTGGAGAGAATCCAGTATCGTTGCTTGCGCATTGCCTTGGGTTGCATACACTCGACCAATACGATAAGTCTCGTAGTGCTGGAGGGCGTTCTCACGCTGGAAAATCGATTTTGGAAACTCTTATATCGATTGCTCATCCGATGCGACATTCTGAACTCGTTGGTGATTGGAAACTTCGAGAGGCTCGGCGAGCTTAGTTCTCAAACCCAATTTATGTCCTTGTACTTCGACTACATGGCACAGAGCATCAATCCTTTTTCGTAGCGCCAACCGCGTCCGTCTCAAAAATATTTCTGATTCTACTGTATTCTTCGACACATACACGAAGGATCGTGGAATCCCGGACCATATAAGCCCGTAAGTGATCCCCAATATATTTTATAATAAATTCCGAGAAGTCGACGACTCAATGATCCCGCTTCAGTTTACGTTGCAGAGTTAGCTGCAATTCAGTACACCCTTGGGATCATCGACACTCTGCCCACAGCTCACTACTTCATCATTTCGGACAGCCTCAGCTCCATCGAGGCTCTTCGTGTGATAAAGCCCAAAAAGCAATTCTCGTATTTTCTGGAGAAGATACGGGAGCCCTTGTATACGTTATCTAAAAAATCTTACCAGATTATCTTTGTTCGAGTCCCATCTCATTGCTCTATCCCGGGCGATAAAAAGGCCGACTCTTTAGTAAAGGGGGAGCATTAGATGGATACATACACGAAAGACCAATCTGCTTCAACGATATTTTTAGTATTTGTCATCAAAGGACACTCAACAGTTGGCAAACCTTGTGAAGCAATGGTGAACTTGGACGGTGGCTACATTCCATTATCCCAAAGGTATCAACGAAGTCTTGGTTCAGGGGGATTGATGTGGATCGGGATTTTATTCGTGTTATGTCCCGGCTTATGTCCAACCACTACACCTTGGATGCGCATTTGCGGCGTATTGGGCTTGCGGAGAGTAGTCTGTGGCTTGTGACGAGGGCTATCACGACATCGAGCAAGTTGTCTGGGTATGGGCCGGGTATTATGACGCCAGGTCTCAGTTAAAAGATTCCCTTCGGGCCCTAGGTAGACCACCCAATGTTCCAGTTCGGGATATGCTGGCAAATCGCGATCTTCCCTTTATGTCCCTTATTTATATTTTCATAAAAACGATAAATATGCCAATTTAGCTCCTCTTTTTTTATTTCTCGTTTTTAGAAGTTCCCTGTCCTGCCTTGTGGAGCCGATCAGCATCAGAGTGCCATTATGTGACCGCCGTCGCCTTTACCACGCAATTTGAGGCGAAAGCGACCCGATTTCGCAGGTCCGATGAATCCCACTCATCAACCCGGGCCTTGACGTCTGGCATGTCGCTGATCTCCCGTTTGCCTGAAAGTGGCAAGTTTGGTCTTCTTACCTGTCAACATATCCGCCTACTCTCTTCTGTCCCTGATATAACTACTGCAACACCGATGTAGGAAATAATCCACATTTGCATTCTGTATTCCTAGTTTTAAGATAGTTGTATTTTTGTCATCAAAATATTCTTTCCCACCTTGTATATCGAACTGCATTCCTTGTTTTAAGATAGCTGTTCAATTTCTCATAAAAACTTATTCCCCTTTCAAACTGTGTTCTTAATTTAAAAATAGCTGTAACATTTTCTGTAAAAAAAACTTATGTTCCCCCTTTTGTATATCAAACTCGATTCCTAGTTTTAAGATAGTCGCAAAAAACATTCTGAAAGACTATTGTATCCTACTTATAGCATTGCATTTCTAGCTTTAAGATTGCTGTAAAAATCCCCCTTGTTGTAAAAAATATTTAAAATTTGTAACCTTCTAGTTTTAAGATATCAAAAATGTAAAAAAATGAATTTGGCACCGCTAAGCTAACGCATTTGTGCCTATCAAATAAACGAACTGAATAAAAAAAATCTGTTTTAATCCAGCTAGTGGTGCTATTGTGTCTTTCTCATTTGTCCAAACTACGATTCCATGGTTGATTATGTACAATACAATGATGGAAATATATATTACATAGTCAGTACGATTTGCACATACATACAGCCAAGATCTTGAGATACTATGTGTCGACACTGAAACATCGCTTGAAACTAGCGGCGGATCAAGGAGGAAGATCCAAGGGGTCTGGATCCTGCCGAAAATTTTCAACTTGTTAACAAATTTCAAACTAGTTTTAATTTTAAAGTAGCAACCCCTCATTGCATACTCCTACCTAAGCCTATATATATCAAAAAATTCGGGCCGGGATTAGGTTGACGATTTTTATAGTGATTGCATAACATTTCTATATGAGAAAGGCAAAAACAGTTATTGAATTTTGTTATTGAAATTGACGTTGTTTCGTTTATTTCCTAAATCTAGAAACTGGTTTCTAGCAGAGAGCTGCTATAAGACTGGCGAAGTGCAGAAGTCAATGCGAGTCACAGCGGGCGTTCCTCAAGGCTCCATTCTTGGTCCAACTCTTTGGAACGGGATGTACGATGGGATCATAACTCTGCGGCTGCCCAGGAAAGTGAAAATCTTGGATTTCGCGGACGACATGTAACTAACGGTGATGAGTGAGACACTTGAAGAAGTGGAGTTGGCGGTGACGGAGACAATAGACACGATCGAGAGCTGGATGAATGGGATCAAGCTGCAAATAGCTCACCACAAGTTGTTGGTCAGCAACTGCAAAGCGGTACAGCGGATGAAGATCACCGTTGAGGTCACGTGATTGCATCGAAGCGTGCACTGCACTGTGGTCCCAAAGAGCAAAAAATGGTTTTTTTTAGATTGCATCAAAACTGTTGACTTTAGCAATGTGGTGTCTTGGAGAAAAAACTCCCCTTCTTTCTGTCTTATCGGACTGATGATTAATCCCTCTAGTAGTAAGTTACGAAATTTATTTTCTGCAATAATTCAGATAGACAAACACTTACTTCAGTAAACTAGTGGAGAAACTCATTGCAAACATTTTACCTGAAGACTTAAACTCTCTAGCTTTTATGCTTTTTGATATATATGGCATTATTTGTGAAAGGCCCCTTAAAAGCAGTTTTTTCATCATAAGTTTTCTTCTAGAATTTTTTCCACTATATAAATGTTCTAGAGCATTGTTTAGACTAACGTTTCTTGATTGAAAATACCTCTTTTTCCAACAACGATAATTTTTAAACGGGCAAACTTCTCGGTAAACAAATTAAAGTGCAAGAAAAGCACAACCAATGCTGGGAAAACCAGATCTCCCCAAGGCGGCCCTCTATGGAAATACTCGAGTTGAAGTTTGTCTCATTCCGTCATCAAATGCATGTTCCCCTATTTCCATTTTGTTGCACTTGCGCCATTGGTTATGAAGTAGGCGCCACGGAATTGTCAGTTTCTAATGTCAGACGTATCTATTAAGTTGTTAAACAACTGTAACTTTCGATTTACTTAAGACGTGCCAACAAAAGTAAGAAAGGCTAATTATTGCGACTTTAACCCTTTATTTCAGAAATAATAGTAATATATAGTAATGTAATTGATGACGGAATGAGACAAACTTTAACTCGAGTATTTCCATAGAGGGCCACCTTGGGGAGATCTGGTTTTTCCAACATTGGTTGTGCTTTTCTTACAATTTTAATTTGTTTATCGAGTGGTTTGCTCGTTGTTGCCCGCTTAAAAGTTATCCGCATTGGAAAAAGAGCTGTTTTCAATTAAGAAACGTGAATATCTCCTCACATACTAGCGATATCAAGTTTCCGTCTTTGGCAAAGTAATGCAGTTTAACAGTCTAAACAATGTTCTAGAACATTTATATAGTGGAAAAAATCTAGAAGAAAACTTATGATTTAAAAACTGCTTTTAAGGGGCCTTTCACAAATAATGCCCTATATCACAAAAAGCATAAAAGCTAGAGAGTTGAAGTCTTCAGGTAAAATGTTTGCAATGAGTGTCTCCACTAGTTTGCTGAAGTAAGTGTTTATCTATCTGAATTATTGAAGAAAATTAATTTCGTAACTTACTACTAGGGATTAATCATCAATTCGATAAGACATAAAGAAGGGGAGCTCCATTCCAAGAAACTTTCTCATTACTATAGTCAACAGTTTTGATGCAATCTAAAAGCCCCTTTTTTGCTTTTTGGGACCACTGTGCACTGTGGCAATTTGGTGTGATAACCGACGACCGGTTGAGTTTCAACAACCACGTCGACTACGCTTGCGAAAATTCGGCGAGGGCAACAAAAGCAATAGCGAGAATCATGCCAAACTTCGGCTGTCCGAAAGCAGCACAGGACGTCTGCTATCTACCGTTTCGTCATCGATACTTCGATATGGGGTTCCCTGGGGTGCTGCGCTGCAAACCAAACGGAGCCGTGAAAAGCTGAACAGGACATTCCGGCTGATGCCCGTACGAGTCGCGAGTGGTTACATAACAATATCGTCGGAGGTAGTAACGCCGGCATGATCCCGAAAATGCATCACTATGGCTGAGGACTAATACCAAATGTGACAGCTTGGGTGCATAGGAAGCATGGAGATGTGAACTTACATTTGATGCAGATTTTGTACGGGCACGTATGCTTTCGGAAGTACTTGCACCGGTTTGGACATGCTTCTATATATACTAATTTCATAATAAATCCAGTGAAGATAAATTTTCTGTATTGTATTGTTATTGATATTTTTGTTCCTTACATGGGAAACTATCAACGGTCTTCTAGAAATGTTTCGCTCACATACAAATAATTTAAGGTTATATCATTCATGATTATTCACGATAGATTCAAATTCTTCCACATAATTGTAATTTTCAGTGTTTTGTAGTACTTGCACCGACTTTTTAGTCGCAGAAAATTGAACTTTGGTCGCATCTAAATGCAGTAGTAGTAATACAGTAGTCTAGATAGCCCAAAAAATAGTAGTTTGAAATATTTTCTAAACTGCTAAGATGTAACGAGTTGGAAATTTCGCTTTCGAGGTCTAGTTATTGGAGTGTTGAAATAATGATTGACACGCCTCCTGGTTTAGAACCGAGCATATGAGCATAAGGTGTAATGTTTCTTCCTTCGAGCCTCTTGCTCTCGTGTACATATTTATTACAATTTATTGCCGCATTTTTTTTAAGAAGATATTAAACATTAGATAAGAGGCTCCACAACTTTGCCGTAGTCCTTTCTGAGTTTCAAAAGAACTTGATAGTGTCCCCGATACTCGGACGTAACACATCACTCGATCCATAGTCGATTTGATCAAATATGTCGGTTTAGCTAGAAACACATATTCGTGTATTAGATCCTATAGATGATCTCAATCGATTGCATCGGTTGTGCGTCATTTCCCGGAATACCATTCCCCGGAATTCCATTTCCCGGAAAACTAATTCCCGGAATGTACCATATCCCGGAATATCGTTTCCCGGAATATACCATTTCCCGGAAAACTATTTCCCGGAATGTATCATTTCCCGGAAAAACCATTTCGCGGAATACCATTTCCCGGAAAATAAAAAAAACTCGTACCTCACCGACCAAACTTATTTTTAGAAGAACTGCTATGCAGCTAATTGTGTTCTAGGAGATTTTACCTACTTTAGAACATGAAAAGTTGCTTGAAAATATTTTTAAATTTTTTTTGATCGAGTGGTTATTGCGGTAAAAAAACAAGATAGCGATAAGTTTGGAAAACTGTCATTTTAAAGATTTAATCTTTTCGATTCCGCGATGTTAGGAAAAATTATTTTAATTAATTTAATGATTAATTAAAATAATTAATGTGAACAGCTTACGGACGGCTTTTGGTTTTGAACCAAGAAGAAACTTGGAAGGATTTAAAAAAAAATCGTGTGGGGAACAAAAAGCACCCCAATGTATGGGATATCAATGAATTAAATTGGTACCACAATAGTAACAAATACTTTCCAATTTTCCCACCGCTGGTAGTGAAGGGGTGAATAAATTCATGACCGTCTACATCCTGACTAACAGGCCCTATATTTTGCCTGATATTTGTTCCAAATTTTGCGGATTTAGTTAAAATGGTATATTTTCAATTCTTTTACTATTATGAATCGATTCCGTCGTGTGGTAATTTTCGGTGGAAAGCATAATACACCACCGTAGAATTTTTAAGATTTGAAAATTTTGTTATTGAAATAAAATGATATAACAGAAAATGGAAGGCGAACAGAATACCTAATTGTATATATTATCAATTCTGTCCTATCGTTTTTAGGTAAACTCCAAGCGGACTAAAAACTTCAAACGCGTTTTTTTTAAATCCACGTCAATCCACGAGCTTTGAAATATTCACAGAATATTCTAAATTAATTTCTCCAGCAACGTACGAAGTATTTTAGTTGATAAATTATGTCTGAATCGATTTTCTTGGCTATTTTCGGTAAATTTAAGACTAAGAGAAACGAAAGCAATGAAGTTGATTGTTGATTTTAATGATATTTTCAGCGTTTCGCGTAAAATTAAAATAGCGAAAGAAAATCCTACGTAAGTCACTTTCTATCGTTCTAAGGAATCGAAAAAAACTTTAGTTTTTGACACTAGGTCAGACATTACAGGAGATAGATTTCGGGCTCGGATTAAAAAAAAAAAACGTGCTAGCGGGAAAATGCTGAACAAATTACTTAAAATTAATATTTTTTGGTGCTGCATAAGTCGTATTATGGATCCCATTTTGGGATCTTGATTCATCTCCTTATTACGCAAAGAAAAATATGCTTATACCGTACTTTATAATGGTTTAAATTTGTAACGATCAATTGAGAACGCCTTGAATTGCAGCCATCTTTGAAATTGAAAAGGCAGTGTTTTCCACAACGTTGGCAACATTTTTATGATAACCAATCATTAGTACTCTAAAAATGCCCTGAATACGTTGATTGATTTTTATGAAGATTAGGTAAAAGGTAACGAAAAAATATAAATATTTCCTAAAATTCAGTTAAAAATATTTTTGGAACCTTTGAAATTTTATAGATTGTGAATGTATCTGTCTGAGATGCTGCCTTCTTAAAAATATGCAATCTTCTTTGGATTTTTATGTTGAATGTTATTTTTATCTATATGAAGTTTCTCTGAAAATACGCTTGGACTTTTATTGATTTTTATTCGCACTAATATTTGTTTACAGTAACAGTGTATTGAAAACGCCTTCAGTTATTTTAAATTTCACTTCGTATTAAAAATTTCTATGTGAATTAGCCTTCTTTGGAACAATAGTAAATCAATGGCAATAATTTTAGAATTTTATTGATTTCAATACAATAAATACATATGCTTTCTTTAAAATTTTCGTAATATATTTTTGAAATGTTATTCATTTTAAACTAAATTACGACTTTGATATCGCCTTCTTTTAGCATAAGCTATTTTCTGGACCTTCGATTGATTGATAATGATTTCAAATAAAATTACATATACATGAGAATTAGTTTTTTTTAAATTCCCTAACATGATCAGCGAGAAAAGACAAGGGAACCAAACAAATATTTGAGTAGCAACATAGTTCTAAATGCAAATGTTCTCAAAGTACTTCAGATTTCAATAGTATAACAAATTGCCGAGAAAAAGTACGTTCCGGGAATTGGTACATTCCGGAAAATAGTATTCCGGGAAATGGTACATTCCGGGAAACGATATTCCGGGAAATGGGACATTCCGGGAAATTATATTCCGGGAAATAGTACATTCCGGGGAATGGTTTTCCGGGAAATGGCATTCCGGAAAATGGTTTTCCGGGAAATGGAATAATGGGAAGCGACATACAATCGATTGTATCATATGCGGCTTTGAAATCTATAAACAGGTGGCACGTTGTAATTACAATATTTTTGAAAGACTAGTCGAATCGAGAATATTTCGTTTGTTGTGATGCATTCCCCAGTAAAACCTGCTCTGTATTTCCCATTTTTCTCTATGGGCGGCGGTGAACACTTTGTAGGCGGTTTTCAGCAATGTGATTGATCGGTACTTGCAACAATCCATACTTTATACGAAGAGTATACTGAACGAATTTCTATTCGAAATGTTCAAGTCAGCAACAATAACGAACTCATCACCCAACAAGATAAATAAGCTGTAGGGAAACATATATCTGCAAAAACAAACACGGATGTTTAAAAACTACAACCATTTTCAAAATCTCTCTCGATTTGGCAAAAGCTTTTACTAGATCGAACAAACGACTAATGCTACATATGCATACAATGCTGAAAAATGCTTTCTAAAATGTCATTTTGTGTAAATGTTTGGGAGAAAAATTCTTCATTCAAACATAGAGTGTAGAATTCTTCTCCCAAACATTTACAGAATCACATTTTAGAGAGCATATTTCAGCAGGCAGTCTTTGATGAACATATAATGGAGAATCACTAATTTATGTACCTATAATTCTCACAAGTTGACATCATAAGCCTGATAAATATAAACATTTGAATTGTGCGTTTATTTCCCCGGCAAGCAGTTTATCCTCTATTTATTCTTCATTAGTGGGTGGGTAACCAAATTTTCACCTCTCAAGAACTTGCGAAAAGCTACTGACAATGCAGTATGGAAGTTCCACCTCAACGGCATTCCTTATTATTGAACGCCCAAGCAGTTTAGTAACTATAATAACACATCGGAAAGAATGAAATATTCAAATCAACAGTCAGACTATAGAATTCATCAATGGGGAAACACGTGGCTCTCCATAAACAACCATGCGGTAGCATGCGGCTAACCGTCATTTGTGTTTTTTTACCTGTTTCACCATTCTGCTGTAAAATCGGTGTAAAGTCAGACAGGACTAAGCAGCAAAATCTCAAAAGATGAGATGATGATAGGATTGAATCAAGAATTTCTTCTTCAGCTACCTTTCATTTGCACCATATTTGAAAAATATTATCATTAGCATGAATTATGAAATGAATCCATTGCGAATAATACCGTAAAGAATGCAAAGATTCAATCTTTGTACACGTTTTTCTCTGTATCAATGTAATATCGCTTAGTCCGGTCTGGCACAAAACCGACATCATGCATGCGCGTTCGCTTTGTATTTATTTTCACTGAGGTTAGAATGGACCAACCCTCCCGCAACTTGACGTTTAGCCTAAGTTGCTTGAAACCACCGTGTTTCGAATGATGTCGCCACCATAGAACGCCGTCCACTAATTGCGATACTGTAAATTTCTATGCGAGAAAATAATTTCGTGACGTCTTTTACGAACTTGTTTTCTTTATTTACATTCGGAAGAGATAATCAAGATGATCATTTCAAAACAGCGTAATAAGTTAAGATAAATACAAACTAGTAAAGGATTACAAATTGTGCCGAATGTATAATATAAAATGCATGATTTGATTTGATTTCTAGTGTGAACTTTTTCCTCTCCCATTGCCCTTGAAATATCTTTCGCATATGACAATTCTCGAATGTTTGTCGTTAATCTTTAAATGCATTTAGCTTAGTGATTATCATTTTTCACTTCGCATTTAACAAAGGCAGGATTGACTTCGACTGTTTATTTCTGAAGGTAGAGGATCTAACTGGTAGGTGCTGTGACATGTACGGTGCAAAGGTTTCCACGAAATTCAGAAGTGATGACAGTTCATTTTTTATCGGAGAGGGAGCAAAACAGTCCAGTATCATTGTGTGTGTTTTTTACATTGCAATACAAATATTACTACCTAATATCTTAAGACTAAATAAAGGTGCTCACTAACTAGTATAAGCGCCGCTTGTTTGTATGCTGATGATTCCAAAAAATCATGAATCATTTAAAAATTATGCATCGGAACAAAGATGCATTTTTATAACAAAACAACACCAAACGCCCAAAAAGTCTTCAAAAATGAATTATCGAAAGTAAAAAAAAATTGAACAAGAAAATTTTCACTGTGAACAAGTTTACGCTTTTTTTAGAAATTGTTCTTGAATAAAAATTGATCCGCCATTTTAGACCCACAGACCCAAATAAAGTGGTTTCAACGATTTGTATAGGAGCTGTCAAGTTGTTCCCCCTCTGGAATGGACGTACGGCATTTGGTAAAAACGCGGCTGCAAATATGGGTATTTCATCAACTTTACTAAAATATGAATAACTCAAAAACGAAGCATCGTAGCTATGTAATGTAAGCGAACGAAAAATTCTACACTAAGAAAGCTACAATCCTATGCAATAATATGGAGTTCTTTTGAATAAAATATCTGAGATATTTTGGTTCGAACTAGAAAATGCTAGCCGTGAGTAAACATCAAAATTTTAAAATTTTAGTTATACCAAAAAATAGCTTAATTCCTTGCGCAACTTTACACCAGAGGGATTGTTGATATCTTTTACGTAAAAGTTTTAAAAATTCGAGAAAGCGCCGCAGCCGATCCTGTAACCTTTCGCCTTAATGTTAAATATCTCTTTTGATAATAGTACGATTTCAACAAGCTATAGCTTGTTCGAAAGCTATTCGTATAAGCTGCCTAAAACATATAAATGTTGTCAATTTCGGCAGATAATTTAAAAAAAAACTGCAAAAAACGCAATTTTTAGACATTCAAACATTCATATCTTGGAAACTAAACATCAGAATCAAAAACAAATTAATAGCGTTCATACTGTTTTTTAGTTCTTTTATTTTAAATTGGTTTGGATAAGATCGGTTCAGCCATTGCTGAGAAACACGAATGAGAATTTGTCCGTTACATACACACACAGACATTGTCCCAAATCGTCGAGCTGAGTCGATTGGTATATAAGACTAGGCCCTCCGGGTCTCGGAAAAAATCTTGAAAGTTTGAGCGAATTCTATACATTTCTTTTATAAGAAATGTAAAAAGGTTTAAGTCAGAAAAAAAGGAAAAGTTTAAAATAAAATAAGCAGTGTCTGTCGATGAAAAGCAATTTAAAATGGCAGAAATTATAAAGCCAGAAAGAGGGTTTTTTTTATTAACGAGTCAAGAAGACTGTCGTATAAAATATGGGATATAATAAATTTTGCAAGGTTGTTTGCAAGTGTAACACAGGAAAAAGTGCAATCAGATGGAAGGTTGCAAAACATTGATAATAAAATCAAATACAAGAGATTGTCAGAATTCGTGGAACCTGAACCAAACTAAGGGAAAAACAGCAGGGCCATAGTCAAAGGACCTGAGCCGAACACAATGTTATAAAAGGAAATTATAGGAGCCAGAGTCAAAAGGACCTGAGCTGAGCACAATTTTATAAAAAAGATTTTAGTATGAACATATAAGATGGCCTGAGCCAGTGAACCAGAGCCAAAATAAAAGTAAAGCCAAAAGCCAGAGTCAAAGGACCAGAGCTAGAACCAAAACTATAGGTTGTCGCGTATTTTTTCCGAATCGGATCGTGTAAGCTATACTACGATTTTGAAACTCCAGAGTTGACAATACCGAAGTAACGAGATTAGAAGCACAAGAATAGATGGACAAAGGGAGGTAGGACTCCTGAGAATGAAAAGGGTGAATGAACACAAGGAAACCTACGCCGGTATGCATGATAAACATAGGCGTGCGCAGCCTTTTACATTAGGGGGGGGGGGCTAACGGTTTAAAAACATTCCAAAATTGAAGATTGGTCTGTGATTTGGTTCAAGAGATATCATGTTCACTGGAAACGATATCAAAATATTGGCGTTCAAGCACAAAAGCTGCAGTTTCAAGATTTTTCAATAAAAAATCCTGTTTTTTTTTGCAAGCGCATCAAAAAATGTACTAGGTTGATATTCTAAAAAATGTTAAAGCAAAAAATAATGTTAATTAAATACAAATGATTATTGTACTACGAAAGGCCATATCATACTGTTAGGTGGATACAATCAATTTTTTTATGTGAATTTCGGATTCAGCTGCCCAAAATTTACTAAAACCCACTAAATATGCATTGTGGGTTTTTGCGGTTTTAATTCGTCTCGAATGAAAATTTGAGCTTTGGGCTTGATACGTGCATTTAATTTCTGCACAAGCTGCTGATCAACACCTCTGGCTGCTATTCCGGTATCTGGTCATTGAATTAGCATCCTTAGCCATGTTTAAATTTTTTATATTTATGGGATGTATAGATTTGGATTGGGTGGAATACCGGGCAGTTTTCGGAGTTCATCCTATTCTCAAGGACGTTGACGTCATTATCCCGGTACTGCTATTGCGCATTCTTACTGTAGTAGCTACTCGCCAAATCTGGCAAAAACTTGGGAGGGACCTAATTAATTACTAGATGTTTTTAAGGCTATCGTAGATGTATAACTCGGTTCATATTGTAGGTTGTGATGAAAATCGGAGTCTTATGGCCATAACTGCAAATTTACTGCCAGATCATACACTTTTTCCGACAAACTTGTCTGCAATAACAATTTTATACTACTTAGAAATTTGTGATCTTTGGCAACTTAAAGCTTCTGTCCCGGAAGCTGTTTAAAATCAAATCTTCATTACCCTTTCAGACGCATTTATTGAATTTGTTCAGATCCTGACCATACATCTTTCAGACCCGCGATTTTAGCCATAACGTTTTGCTTTACGGTCCAGCTCGATTGCTTGATAGCCCTGTACGAAAACGATGACACCGCTTCGACAACACACCTTCAGGACAGCAGACAAACATTACATGAAATATGTTTGTACTGCACATATAAAGGTTTGGCCATTGTGATCATCATACTCGGGTTTTCATTTCTTTTGTGCAGAATTAATTCTCTATTTTTTAATCGCGTGACAATTTATGAAAACATTAGTTTAATTTTCAAAATGTTTGCATTTCATTGCAAGCAAATTGCAGTCAAAAATTTACAGAACCGGTCACAAAAAGCACAATACTGGAAAAGAAGACTCATAACGATTCTACATTCGTAGAGTTTCAAATGTTTCTAACTTGGATTTTTTTCTAATTTTTTAGAATTATGTTGGGAAAATTTTGTTAAAAAATTAGAGTGGATCTCAATATACGAGCAATTTCAATTTTAATAGGCCGTCTGCTATAAAGCTGCCTTGTTTTAAAACCAATTAAATTTTTCCTGAACATTCAAAACTCAAGAATGTTTCAATGAAAAGTTTTACAACTGAACAAAAAGCAAAACATAAATAAAATCAATAAAAAAGTAATATGAACTGAGCTCGAAAGGTAGAAAAATCCATAAAAAATGCATTATGAGATATAAAAAAACAAAAATATAAAATTGAATTTGAGTATTAAGATCAAAATATTTACGAAATAAATTGTTTCTCTTTCTATCTCATCAGGATTTGGTAATGGATTATGGCCCACTGATTTTTTTTTCACTATTGGTTTTTAAGTTCAAAAAATAATTTTTATTTTACTTTAAAACTTTGTTAACTTCATTTTATGATATCAATTTTTTCAGTATGTGAATTCTGACCTAGATTTTCACCTAAAATTACTTTTTCAATTTAAAAAATCTATTTAAGGTATTGGGTGGATACTGTTCGTGGAATTGACGAAAGGATCTTCCAATATGGCTTCGCTCTCTGCTGTACCTGATCCGTCCTCCAACAATATCGAGGTTTACTACCAGAATGTTGGTGGCTCATCAACGGACAGCTATTTGCTCGCGACCACGGATTGCTGTTACGACGTTATCGCCTTGACCAAGACGTGGCTCGACAACCGTACTCTCTCTCGCCAGGTCTTTGGTTCAACATTCGATGTCTACCGCTGTGACCGCAATGCCCTCAACAGCTACAAGACATCAGGCGGTGGTGTGCTTATCGCCGTTCGCCGTGGTATAAAAGCCCGAGTGATCAACGATGACCGGTGGGCGAGCTCCGAGCAAGTGTGGATATCAGTGAAGCTTGCCGATCGCAATCTGTTCCGGTGTGTTGTGTATTTTCCACCTAACAGAATTCGTGATTCCAGCCTGATCGATGTACATCTTTCCTCCGTTTCTTTTATCGCCTAGATCGCCGCGTCTGATGATATTGTTATACTGGGCGACTTCAACTTACCTGGCTTGACGTGGTGCCAGGCAAGTAATGGTTTTCTACGATTTGATATCGAAAAATCTGCGCTTATTAACAATGCCAGTTGTATTTTGGACAACTACAGCAGCGCAACTCTTCGTCAAATTAATAATGTCACCAACGAGAATGGACGTACATTAGACCTCTGCTTTGTAAGTGCCCGGGACTGCGCTCCGTACTGCTGCACTGCACTGACTCCTTTAGTCAAGCAGGTGCGTCATCATCCCCCACTACATCTTGTATTCGCTGGTAACCTAGGAGTGAATTTTGAAGCTCTATCGTTTACGATTATAAAAACGCTGACTACGACAGCATCGTTAGAACGTTGTTTGATATAAACTGGGACGAAAATATTAACAATGACGACGCGAACGAAGCAGCGATGACGTTTTCCAGTATTCTTAACTACCTTATCGACCGCCATGAGCCAAAACGAAGAATTAGTAACGATGAACACCCTCCCTGGCAATCAACCGTCCTAAGACGTTTAAAATCTGCCAAACGAGCTGCATTTAAAAAATTCTCGAAGCATAAGACACCTGCATTACGAAATCACTACTTTCAACTCAACCACGAATACAAACAACAAAGCAGACGCGCCTTTTTTAGATTCCAGCGAAACGTCGAGCGTCAACTGAAATCCAAGCCCAAGTCGATCTAGAAGTATGTTAACGAGCAGCGAAAAGAATCCAGCTTACCATCTTGTATGTCGATTAATGGAGTTTTAGGCACCGACACTAAAGACATTTGCCAACTGTTCTTCGACAAATTTTCAAGCGTTTTTTCCAACGAGCGCCTGCCACCACAACAAGTCTCTGCCGCCGCTAATTTAACTCCTTCTCTAGGACGAACCATCAACCGAATTTGTGTCGATAATGCTGCCATTCTTGCAGCAGATGCCAAACTGAAAGCATCTTGTTTCCGGGTCCAGATTGTGTTCCCTCGATTTTTGTCAAAAAGTGCCTCAGCGGGCTTCTTGAACCACGTCGGCAAGTCTTCGAGCTATCACTCACTACCGGTACATTCCCTTGTTGCTGGAAAGCAGCGCACATGTGTCCAGTTCATAAAAAAGGAAACAAATCGAATATTGACAATTATCGGGGAATCTCGTGTTTAAGTGCTGTATCAAAACTGTTCGAGCTGGTTGAAGCTGGACAAACTCGGCATTCATGGACAACTTCTGCGCTGGTTTCGTTCCTACCTCGATGGAAGGCAACTCCAAATCAGCATTAAGGACTGTCTATCTGCACCATTCTTCGCTACATCCGGTATCCCACAAGGAAGCCATCTCGGTCCAGTAATATTCCTCCTCTACTTTAATGACATCAATTTCACATTACAAGGACCCTTTCTTTCGCCGACGACATGAAAATTTTTCAACAAATACGGGATAAAACCGATGCCGAGCTTCTTCAGAGAACACTGGACAGCTTTAGTACGTGGTGTGATCTAAACAGAATGGTTTTAAACTCGAGCAAATGCTCAATAGTTACGTTCACGCGGAAACGCCAACCGACTCAGTTTAACTACCATTTCTTCGGCTCGAGCATTCAAAGACACTCTCACATCAAAGATCTCGCAGTCATAATGGATTTGGCACTAACGTTCAAACCACATACGTCATACATCGTGGATAAGGAAGGCATCAAGACAGCTTGGGTTCATCTTCCGAATAGCGAAAAACTTCATGGACGTATATTGTCTTAAATCGCTTTAATGCGCGTTGGTCCGCTCAACGTTAGAATATTGTCCAGCTGTTTGGAATCCGTACTACCAGAACGGGATTGACAGAATCGAGGCTGTCCAACGCATGTTCGTAAGCTTCGCCCTTCGTTATCTCCCATGGCGAAACAGATTTTAGCTGCCGAGCTATGAAAACCGTTGCCAGCTAATACACCTCGACACAATCAGCATTCGGAGGGACTGCTCTCGAGCCCTGTTCGTCTCGGACTTACTCTCTGCCAGAGTGGAATGCCCTACAATCCTCGGACGTCTGGATCTTCAAGCCCGCATTCGAGCTCCACGTAATAACTCTCTTCTGCGAGTTCTGTTCAGGAGAACCAACTATGGTTGCCAAAGCGCTGTCCGGACTCCAACGATTTTTTAACAGTGTGGTGACGGCCTTTGACTTGAACCGGACGAGGAATGCGATAAAAGCGAAAATGTTGGCAATTTTAAAATGTAATTAGTTTAAGCAACCACCATTGGGGCCACGGGGCCTGTTGGTGAAGGTAATAAACATAAACAAAAACTTCTGAATAACTTCTGAGCAGCTCCGAGAATCAAGTAAAAAATGGAAAATTTTCTTTCTGTAGGAAAACATTTAATAACACGTTTCGAGGTTTTTTGTGTGGTCCAAAATGCGTTTAGAGAACATATTTTGGAAAGAAATCATTTTTTTTCGAAAACCTATGCTATTTATAGCGACTGGGTATTTGATGCGAACCATGGTTGAATGCATTAGACATTTCCAGGGAGCCACTTTCCAGTCTCGCTCCACACACATATTTTCCTCGTTTGCATACCTCCGGTGACAGCAACGCTTTACCCAAAAGTCGACGACACCTTATAGGTTGTCTACTAATCACTTTAACGAGTCTCCTGCGCTCTACATGCCCAAAACTGAATATCATTTTAAACAGTCTCTAACATGCTAGTCCATAATTATCAAGCCTTATGCGCCCCTGTCGTGATTGTCCTTTTCAGCGGCTTTCAGGTCACTACACTGTTGTAACATATAACTAGTGCGAGCAATAAGCTCCTAGTCTGATTTTTCTCATCTGTTGCTCGTTGGAAATCCACATCGAACCAGTTTCCTCGTGTGTTATCCGATAGTCATGTGACTGCTGAACTGATCACCTTATGAACTTGCTGCTACGTTGTGATCAGGCAATCTCTTGTTGATCGTTCCCCAAAACCTTTTGTCCTAAAGGCAGAATTATATGTCTCATGCTTTCCATGAAATAAGATATTTAAACATATATTTTTGGTATTTACTATTAAACTAAGATTGCACTTGTAGCGTGCTATAAAACTTCAATTGTTACTTGAGTAGGAACAGGCTTAGAAACTTTCGGACTAATTTTTTATCTTCTGCTGGTAGGAGTCGTGCTTAGGCAGAGTTACTACGAATTGCTTAAATCTACCATGTTTCACGGCAACAGCAGAGTCGTCCCTCTTTACCATGAGAACCGACAGCTTTCCTATCTGTATATTCCAAATCCTTTCATAACTAATTTTTTAAAACTTTTCCTACTTAGTAATTTCTAGCTAATTTAATGTCGTAAAAATGAAAAGAAGATTGAAGTAGAATAAGTTGTTATCCAAATAAATAACATCTATATAGTTCTTCTAAGACTATATTACTGTTAAGTTTTAGAAGAACGTTGAAAGTTTCTCTTGTTCTCGCTTTCCATGTAATACCTCCTGGAATCGCCATATATGCCTTTACCGACTGCATTAATCATTTGCAATAAAAAGTTTATAATTTTTAGTCAAAGCAAAAAATGAAATTGATCACCAACACTCTTGTATTTTTAAACCGGTAACCAAATCTTTGCTGCAGTTACCGCTTCCTCTCAGCAACCTTATCTTATTATCGATAGAGATTCCTGATTTCAACGAACTTGCGCCAACTAAGACAACATGGCTTGCCTAAACAAAATGAGATATGCAGTAAGTTGCCATGTCTTTTCAATATTATAATAATACTAAATTTTTTTTTCCAGCGCGTAGCCCCCCCTTGGGCACGCCAGTGATGATAAATGAATGAAGTATGAACGAGTGTTAAAATTTCAGATAGGACGAAAAGGTTGACAAACGAGACCGAATCAAGTAAGGGCGAAAAGGGTCAAGAGCAGGAATACGATATAAATACGAGGAAAAGAATCAGATCAGCCCAATGTTTGGTGATCTTATGAGTTGAATTAATGAAAAAGGTTTAGTAATCAGAAAAGTGTTAATGGACACTAACACATATAGGTGATGAAAGCGTCACGAAAAACGTGGAAGTGGGAGTAGAAAATTTTTATTAAACAATTTACAAAGAGACGTGTAGCGAACACGCTCAGAAGATTACATTTTACCAAAGAGGCGTGACAGGGCCCATATTATTGGCTCGAATCAAAACTCGTCGAAATGTCAATTTCGATAGGTTCATCCGTAGTGTTCATTTGTGCTTACATTTTGCTAGCGTTGCCAATTTTATTTTGTGTCCACCACCCAAAGTGGCTACGCCAGATCGCTTTTGCGCATGCTTAAACTAGGGATAGCACCTATGCCCCTATGTTTGAGTAAGCCGGGCAATCGAGTGGATCACAGGTTCGCTTGCTTCCGACGGCGGGTCGGTGGCCACCTCGCCCGGCGGATCCTCAGCGGCTTTGCGCCGCTTCGGTTCCTAGGCCTCGGTTATACGGCTAAGCCGCATCGAAATGGTACCCCTTAAATATTCTAACTTGAATCGGTTGTGTCACCGGAGCCGGAATAGGAATTAAAACCAGCCAGCATTCCGGCTGAGTTAAACTGGGAAGTTTAGTAAAATTTAATCTGGAAATAAAAATTTTCTGGCGACGCTCCAGCACCCCGTTGAATTATGACGATTTCACCACCTGGGCGCCAGGTTGACGATATGAAATGAACTTTGTTTACTTTCGACAAGTTTTGATTCGAGCCAACAACATCCAGCCGGCGTGACATGAATCCGTCCAAGATACTGGTTAAAACATAAATTAATAGAATAAAATTCAATTAAACAAATGGCAAGAAAATGCGCAGAAGGAAATATTTTTATGAAAAAGGGTAAACTTGCCGGAATATGAAAACTATTAATGAGTTGCAGCCGAGACAGACACTGCAGAAGAATTTTGATATAATTTTCACAAGAGTCACAAATCAGCCAAAGTGCGTTAGTTTTTTTATCTTTCTAAATGTTAATAGGAGAATTTCGATTTGGTTTCACAAGTTGCGCATCAGTCCACCTTGGAAATTGTAATTTTCAGGTACTCTCTAGAATAGATATAGTTGTTTGTGGTAAGTAACATTTCAGAATACTTTTCCTTCATAACCGCATGGTTAGCAAGACCATGTATCTATTTTCAGGAATTTAAGTCTTTATTTACAGGTACCCTCCTGAGTCAACCTCAATTGGATAGGAGGAGATGTCGAAGCCAAAACGAGCAACAATAGCCACAATAGACAGGAAGGAAGACAATCAAGTATTCCCTCAAAAATACTTACCTCGCTTCGACAAATGTTGTCGACACAAAACATTTTGAAAAAATTATGGGGAAAATTTTTTTTATTATGAACTAGCTAATTTGTTCTGTAGCGCCATCTGGTGGTAAGATAATCCCCAACCAATAGCATACAAACACAAATTTTCTGGCGACGCTCCAGCACCCCGTTGAATTATGACGATTTCACCACCTGGGCGCCAGGTTGACGATATGAAATGAACTTTGTTTACTTTCGACAAGTTTTGATTCGAGCCAACAACATCCAGCCGGCGTGACATGAATCCGTCCAAGATACTGGTTAAAACATAAATTAATAGAATAAAATTCAATTAAACAAATGGCAAGAAAATGCGCAGAAGGAAATATTTTTATGAAAAAGGGCAAACTTGCCGGAATATGAAAACTATTAATGAGTTGCAGCCGAGACAGACACTGCAGAAGAATTTTGATATAATTTTCACAAGAGTCACAAATCAGCCAAAGTGCGTTAGTTTTTTTATCTTTCTAAATGTTAATAGGAGAATTTCGATTTGGTTTCACAAGTTGCGCATCAGTCCACCTTGGAAATTGTAATTTTCAGGTACTCTCTAGAATAGATATAGTTGTTTGTGGTAACATTTCAGAATACTTTTCCTTCATAACCGCATGGTTAGCAAGACCATGTATCTATTTTCAGGAATTTAAGTCTTTATTTACAGGTACCCTCCTGAGTCAACCTCAATTGGATAGGAGGAGATATCGAAGCCAAAACGAGCAACAATAGCCACAATAGACAGGAAGGAAGACAATCAAGTATTCCCTCAAAAATACTTACCTCGCTTCGACAAATGTTGTCGACACAAAACATTTTGAAAAAATTATGGGGAAAATTTTTTTTATTATGAACTAGCTAATACCCATCGCGCGTTGCTGCGACTTTCAACGTAATTGTAGGAAAACACAATTTGTTCTGTAGCGCCATCTGGTGGTAAGATAATCCCCAACCAATAGCACACAAACACGCTCCATAACAAATGCCTACTGTATGTAAATTTTTACGGAAATCGTGAGCCGTTTCGGAGTCTATAAATCATATACATACAAACTTTGACTTTTATATATATAGATTATTATGAAAAGAATACAAAAAAACACAACTCGAGCAACACACAAAAAATACATTATCCATCTCGAGTCTAAAACAATATTACAAAAAAGAAATTTGCTAAAAACGAGCACAACAGGCAAAAGAACTCGAAATTATTAAAACGAGCAAAGTAAGCAAAAGATCTCGAACAAAAAAAACACATCTGGAGAAAAAGAAGGAAATGGGGGCAATTACTAACAACTAACACCCTTGTTCTTGCTTGAAATACATATCCGACAAGAGTAGATTAGGAAGATTGCCAAATCGAGTCGGTTTCCATTTTAAATAAACTACAAACAAAAGTAATTTCATATATGATGACAAATTGTAAAGAGTAAAGTAAATAATTGAAAACAAACAGAAATCGAAATAATTAAATAAATATAGTAAATTACAAGTTGAGAATGAAGATAACACAAAATCTGTTTATATTTTTAACACAATAATAGTCTATAGCAGTCAAATTATCAAAACCGTTAGGACAAATAAGCAAATAACGTCCATTGATGAAAATAATAATGACTAAACATAGGAGATTTTGTACAAAGTAGAATCAGAAGTCCAGAGTAGTGTGTGCCTTGTGGAGACGGTAGTCGCGAGACCTACCCAACACCTTCGACAAGGATGGATTAGGAAAGAACGGTTGTAGGGACGGGAAGAAGATGGAGGGGATCTCGGAGGTGGAAGAATGGTCAAACTACGGAGGAAACAGGACAACCTATAGTTAACGAGAAATTCGATAAAGCTGAGAATCGAGTATTGACAACGAAGGCTAAACATGGATCAGCCTAAACCAAAGACAAAAGCTACAGTCGGAATAAGCAAACCCCATCTGTGTGCATGAAAATGGCGCCTCAGTAGCCCATAATCAATATGGCCTGAAGGTAGCAAGCAAGCAGACAAATCTCCCGGATAAGCCAAACGTTGAGGGAGAAAACATTGTCGACAAATACGTAAAGGACGTCGATATCAATGTAATCGATCGAGGGTTGGTACAACAAATGAATTCTAACCAGAATCGAGGAAATCAGCAACATGAGATAACAAAAGTGAACAAAGTGGACGGAGATGACAGAATCGAAACAATATGTATGAGCAAGCAACCATAGCCCAAGGGGACAACAATCTGTGGGCAACAGATTGGAAGTATCCTGCCGCACGAGGTACCCGAAATCTGAATTCCGAGAACCACTACGCAATCGAGTCAAGGAACCGAGAGTGGAAGTAACGTTTGGAAGCTGGAAGAGATGCACACTAGGACCATTGTTAGGTAAGAATGTTAAAAGAAAAATGAAAAGACTATGACAAGAAAACTGTAAATATTCTTCCTTTTGACATTAAAAATGTCTTACTCCACTATCTGGGGCTAGGTGTCATTCTAAAATCTAAACTATCTCCCATGTAACGAAACTATGTAAGGTTTGCACGCTTATAACTGCGATATTACTAGATGGATTTTAATCATTCATACACCAACCGATTCAGAAACACCTAACTTAAATATTGGTAATAATTTAATATCTCCCTAATAAAAGTAGACTTTTGGAAATTGGTAAAATTAAAAAGTTCACGAAAAACGGGAAAATTACCATTCGTGAGGCAGATTTCTCAGACACAGCCGTCAAGAGAGGGCAGCTTAGTTGCTCAATGAAACACGAAAAGTCATAAATAGAAGCAACGCATGTCCGTTTAAATCAGTTGTTGCTCTTATCCCATACGAGCGACATCGTCTCCGGGCGATGCAATAAGCGCTATCGATTTTCGGTAACGTTGGCATTTGCACACACTCGCACCTAAGTGACTAAACCATATACGGTTAGTTTATAAATAGAGGTGACGCGTACCCGTTTGAATCAGTTTTTGTTCTTATGTCGAACGGGTAAGATCATGGCTGCAGTGGCTGGGCACTACAATAAGCGGTAGACGCTATGCATTTTCGGCAGCGGTGGCCGTGTGCGGATTTGTCGGGTACCAGCATGGTGTCACAGAATGATTTGCAAAGTGGGTGGGTGGGGTGGTTTGGATTTAATTCAATACGGTGTGTGCTGCTTAAGAGTGTTGCGTTTGAAAAAAATATATTTATTTTTATGCATGCGTGTGCGTTGTAACTTGTTAAACCATGTTTACGGCGCTTTGTAGCTGCGTAGGGTAATGAGCCTATTGGTTTTCATGTTTCATATTTCGGTTATATGTTTTTTATCAGTAAGGCATCTGACAACGTGCTTCTGTAGTTATTGCACTGTTCAGCAGCGTAGTATTTTATATAGGAGAGTACATTCAGGTTTTTTTACGCGGATTTTGAAATTTACGCGGTTTTCATTAACGCGTTTTTTTTAATTTACGCGGTTTGTTGGCGATACCCCTCGTCGCGGCAAGTAACTGGTGAACCAATTGACCATCCCTCGCTTGCGAAACGTCACGACCGAGCAAATCGAACGACTTGACGCCCCAACTGTCATCGATCACATCAACACAACACGATTACTCAGCACAATTGGAAGTATTCATTCAATTATAGTGAAGTGGAAGATTAACCTTTGAAATATTTATTTGCTTAATTTGAATTTACCTATTTACGTAGCCCTATTATCCACGTAGTAAGTGGAAAGTGGAGAATTAAGGTACGATACTAAAACTAATACTTACCTAGATATATTATTAAAGACTAAAACCTAACCTAAACTCTTGTATTTTTAAACCGGTAACCAAATCTTTGCTGCAGTTACCGCTTCCTCTCAGCAACCTTATCTTATTATCGATAGAGATTCCTGATTTCAACGAACTTGCGCCAACTAAGACAACATGGCTTGCCTAAACAAAATGAGATATGCAGTAAGTTGCCATGTCTTTTCAATATTATAATAATACTAAATTTTTTTTTCCAGCGCATAGCCCCCCCTTGGGCACGCCAGTGATGATAAATGAATGAAGTATGAACGAGTGTTAAAATTTCAGATAGGACGAAAAGGTTGACAAACGAGACCGAATCAAGTAAGGGCGAAAAGGGTCAAGAGCATGAATACGATATAAATACGAGGAAAAGAATCAGATCAGCCCAATGTTTGGTGATCTTATGAGTTGAATTAATGAAAAAGGTTTAGTAATCAGAAAAGTGTTAATGGACACTAACACATATAGGTGATGAAAGCGTCACGAAAAACGTGGAAGTGGGAGTAGAAAATTTTTATTAAACAATTTACAAAGAGACGTGTAGCGAACACGCTCAGAAGATTACATTTTACCAAAGAGGCGTGACAGGGCCCATATTATTGGCTCGAATCAAAACTCGTCGAAATGTCAATTTCGATAGGTTCATCCGTAGTGTTCATTTGTGCTTACATTTTGCTAGCGTTGCCAATTTTATTTTGTGTCCACCACCCAAAGTGGCTACGCCAGATCGCTTTTGCGCATGCTTAAACTAGGGATAGCCCCTATGCCCCTATGTTTGAGTAAGCCGGGCAATCGAGTGGATCACAGGTTCGCTTGCTTCCGACGGCGGGTCGGTGGCCACCTCGCCCGGCGGATCCTCAGCGGCTTTGCGCCGCTTCGGTTCCTAGGCCTCGGTTATACGGCTAAGCCGCATCGAAATGGTACCCCTTAAATATTCTAACTTGAATCGGTTGTGTCACCGGAGCCGGAATAGGAATTAAAACCAGCCAGCATTCCGGCTGAGTTAAACTGGGAAGTTTAGTAAAATTTAATCTGGAAATAAAAATTTTCTGGCGACGCTCCAGCACCCCGTTGAATTATGACGATTTCACCACCTGGGCGCCAGGTTGACGATATGAAATGAACTTTGTTTACTTTCGACAAGTTTTGATTCGAGCCAACAACATCCAGCCGGCGTGACATGAATCCGTCCAAGATACTGGTTAAAACATAAATTAATAGAATAAAATTCAATTAAACAAATGGCAAGAAAATGCGCAGAAGGAAATATTTTTATGAAAAAGGGTAAACTTGCCGGAATATGAAAACTATTAATGAGTTGCAGCCGAGACAGACACTGCAGAAGAATTTTGATATAATTTTCACAAGAGTCACAAATCAGCCAAAGTGCGTTAGTTTTTTTATCTTTCTAAATGTTAATAGGAGAATTTCGATTTGGTTTCACAAGTTGCGCATCAGTCCACCTTGGAAATTGTAATTTTCAGGTACTCTCTAGAATAGATATAGTTGTTTGTGGTAAGTAACATTTCAGAATACTTTTCCTTCATAACCGCATGGTTAGCAAGACCATGTATCTATTTTCAGGAATTTAAGTCTTTATTTACAGGTACCCTCCTGAGTCAACCTCAATTGGATAGGAGGAGATGTCGAAGCCAAAACGAGCAACAATAGCCACAATAGACAGGAAGGAAGACAATCAAGTATTCCCTCAAAAATACTTACCTCGCTTCGACAAATGTTGTCGACACAAAACATTTTGAAAAAATTATGGGGAATTTTTTTTTTATTATGAACTAGCTAATTTGTTCTGTAGCGCCATCTGGTGGTAAGATAATCCCCAACCAATAGCATACAAACACAAATTTTCTGGCGACGCTCCAGCACCCCGTTGAATTATGACGATTTCACCACCTGGGCGCCAGGTTGACGATATGAAATGAACTTTGTTTACTTTCGACAAGTTTTGATTCGAGCCAACAACATCCAGCCGGCGTGACATGAATCCGTCCAAGATACTGGTTAAAACATAAATTAATAGAATAAAATTCAATTAAACAAATGGCAAGAAAATGCGCAGAAGGAAATATTTTTATGAAAAAGGGCAAACTTGCCGGAATATGAAAACTATTAATGAGTTGCAGCCGAGACAGACACTGCAGAAGAATTTTGATATAATTTTCACAAGAGTCACAAATCAGCCAAAGTGCGTTAGTTTTTTTATCTTTCTAAATGTTAATAGGAGAATTTCGATTTGGTTTCACAAGTTGCGCATCAGTCCACCTTGGAAATTGTAATTTTCAGGTACTCTCTAGAATAGATATAGTTGTTTGTGGTAACATTTCAGAATACTTTTCCTTCATAACCGCATGGTTAGCAAGACCATGTATCTATTTTCAGGAATTTAAGTCTTTATTTACAGGTACCCTCCTGAGTCAACCTCAATTGGATAGGAGGAGATATCGAAGCCAAAACGAGCAACAATAGCCACAATAGACAGGAAGGAAGACAATCAAGTATTCCCTCAAAAATACTTACCTCGCTTCGACAAATGTTGTCGACACAAAACATTTTGAAAAAATTATAGGGAAAATTTTTTTTATTATGAACTAGCTAATACCCATCGCGCGTTGCTGCGACTTTCAACGTAATTGTAGGAAAACACAATTTGTTCTGTAGCGCCATCTGGTGGTAAGATAATCCCCAACCAATAGCACACAAACACGCTCCATAACAAATGCCTACTGTATGTAAATTTTTACGGAAATCGTGAGCCGTTTCGGAGTCTATAAATCATATACATACAAACTTTGACTTTTATATATATAGATTATTATGAAAAGAATACAAAAAAACACAACTCGAGCAACACACAAAAAATACATTATCCATCTCGAGTCTAAAACAATATTACAAAAAAGAAATTTGCTAAAAACGAGCACAACAGGCAAAAGAACTCGAAATTATTAAAACGAGCAAAGTAAGCAAAAGATCTCGAACAAAAAAAACACATCTGGAGAAAAAGAAGGAAATGGGGGCAATTACTAACAACTAACACCCTTGTTCTTGCTTGAAATACATATCCGACAAGAGTAGATTAGGAAGATTGCCAAATCGAGTCGGTTTCCATTTTAAATAAACTACAAACAAAAGTAATTTCATATATGATGACAAATTGTAAAGAGTAAAGTAAATAATTGAAAACAAACAGAAATCGAAATAATTAAATAAATATAGTAAATTACAAGTTGAGAATGAAGATAACACAAAATCTGTTTATATTTTTAACACAATAATAGTCTATAGCAGTCAAATTATCAAAACCGTTAGGACAAATAAGCAAATAACGTCCATTGATGAAAATAATAATGACTAAACATAGGAGATTTTGTACAAAGTAGAATCAGAAGTCCAGAGTAGTGTGTGCCTTGTGGAGACGGTAGTCGCGAGACCTACCCAACACCTTCGACAAGGATGGATTAGGAAAGAACGGTTGTAGGGACGGGAAGAAGATGGAGGGGATCTCGGAGGTGGAAGAATGGTCAAACTACGGAGGAAACAGGACAACCTATAGTTAACGAGAAATTCGATAAAGCTGAGAATCGAGTATTGACAACGAAGGCTAAACATGGATCAGCCTAAACCAAAGACAAAAGCTACAGTCGGAATAAGCAAACCCCATCTGTGTGCATGAAAATGGCGCCTCAGTAGCCCATAATCAATATGGCCTGAAGGTAGCAAGCAAGCAGACAAATCTCCCGGATAAGCCAAACGTTGAGGGAGAAAACATTGTCGACAAATACGTAAAGGACGTCGATATCAATGTAATCGATCGAGGGTTGGTACAACAAATGAATTCTAACCAGAATCGAGGAAATCAGCAACATGAGATAACAAAAGTGAACAAAGTGGACGGAGATGACAGAATCGAAACAATATGTATGAGCAAGCAACCATAGCCCAAGGGGACAACAATCTGTGGGCAACAGATTGGAAGTATCCTGCCGCACGAGGTACCCGAAATCTGAATTCCGAGAACCACTACGCAATCGAGTCAAGGAACCGAGAGTGGAAGTAACGTTTGGAAGCTGGAAGAGATGCACACTAGGACCATTGTTAGGTAAGAATGTTAAAAGAAAAATGAAAAGACTATGACAAGAAAACTGTAAATATTCTTCCTTTTGACATTAAAAATGTCTTACTCCACTATCTGGGGCTAGGTGTCATTCTAAAATCTAAACTATCTCCCATGTAACGAAACTATGTAAGGTTTGCACGCTTATAACTGCGATATTACTAGATGGATTTTAATCATTCATACACCAACCGATTCAGAAACACCTAACTTAAATATTGGTAATAATTTAATATCTCCCTAATAAAAGTAGACTTTTGGAAATTGGTAAAATTAAAAAGTTCACGAAAAACGGGAAAATTACCATTCGTGAGGCAGATTTCTCAGACACAGCCGTCAAGAGAGGGCAGCTTAGTTGCTCAATGAAACACGAAAAGTCATAAATAGAAGCAACGCATGTCCGTTTAAATCAGTTGTTGCTCTTATCCCATACGAGCGACATCGTCTCCGGGCGATGCAATAAGCGCTATCGATTTTCGGTAACGTTGGCATTTGCACACACTCGCACCTAAGTGACTAAACCATATACGGTTAGTTTATAAATAGAGGTGACGCGTACCCGTTTGAATCAGTTTTTGTTCTTATGTCGAACGGGTTAGATCATGGCTGCAGTGGCTGGGCACTACAATAAGCGGTAGACGCTATGCATTTTCGGCAGCGGTGGCCGTGTGCGGATTTGTCGGGTACCAGCATGGTGTCACAGAATGATTTGCAAAGTGGGTGGGTGGGGTGGTTTGGATTTAATTCAATACGGTGTGTGCTGCTTAAGAGTGTTGCGTTTGAAAAAAATATATTTATTTTTATGCATGCGTGTGCGTTGTAACTTGTTAAACCATGTTTACGGCGCTTTGTAGCTGCGTAGGGTAATGAGCCTATTGGTTTTCATGTTTCATATTTCGGTTATATGTTTTTTATCAGTAAGGCATCTGACAACGTGCTTCTGTAGTTATTGCACTGTTCAGCAGCGTAGTATTTTATATAGGAGAGTACATTCAGGTTTTTTTACGCGGATTTTGAAATTTACGCGGTTTTCATTAACGCGTTTTTTTTAATTTACGCGGTTTGTTGGCGATACCCCTCGTCGCGGCAAGTAACTGGTGAACCAATTGACCATCCCTCGCTTGCGAAACGTCACGACCGAGCAAATCGAACGACTTGACAGTTGGGGCGATCACATCAACACAACACGATTACTCAGCACAATTGGAAGTATTCATTCAATTATAGTGAAGTGGAAGATTAACCTTTGAAATATTTATTTGCTTAATTTGAATTTACCTATTTACGTAGCCCTATTATCCACGTAGTAAGTGGAAAGTGGAGAATTAAGGTACGATACTAAAACTAATACTTACCTAGATATATTATTAAAGACTAAAACCTAACCTAAACTCTTGTATTTTTAAACCGGTAACCAAATCTTTGCTGCAGTTACCGCTTCCTCTCAGCAACCTTATCTTATTATCGATAGAGATTCCTGATTTCAACGAACTTGCGCCAACTAAGACAACATGGCTTGCCTAAACAAAATGAGATATGCAGTAAGTTGCCATGTCTTTTCAATATTATAATAATACTAAATTTTTTTTTCCAGCGCATAGCCCCCCCTTGGGCACGCCAGTGATGATAAATGAATGAAGTATGAACGAGTGTTAAAATTTCAGATAGGACGAAAAGGTTGACAAACGAGACCGAATCAAGTAAGGGCGAAAAGGGTCAAGAGCATGAATACGATATAAATACGAGGAAAAGAATCAGATCAGCCCAATGTTTGGTGATCTTATGAGTTGAATTAATGAAAAAGGTTTAGTAATCAGAAAAGTGTTAATGGACACTAACACATATAGGTGATGAAAGCGTCACGAAAAACGTGGAAGTGGGAGTAGAAAATTTTTATTAAACAATTTACAAAGAGACGTGTAGCGAACACGCTCAGAAGATTACATTTTACCAAAGAGGCGTGACAGGGCCCATATTATTGGCTCGAATCAAAACTCGTCGAAATGTCAATTTCGATAGGTTCATCCGTAGTGTTCATTTGTGCTTACATTTTGCTAGCGTTGCCAATTTTATTTTGTGTCCACCACCCAAAGTGGCTACGCCAGATCGCTTTTGCGCATGCTTAAACTAGGGATAGCCCCTATGCCCCTATGTTTGAGTAAGCCGGGCAATCGAGTGGATCACAGGTTCGCTTGCTTCCGACGGCGGGTCGGTGGCCACCTCGCCCGGCGGATCCTCAGCGGCTTTGCGCCGCTTCGGTTCCTAGGCCTCGGTTATACGGCTAAGCCGCATCGAAATGGTACCCCTTAAATATTCTAACTTGAATCGGTTGTGTCACCGGAGCCGGAATAGGAATTAAAACCAGCCAGCATTCCGGCTGAGTTAAACTGGGAAGTTTAGTAAAATTTAATCTGGAAATAAAAATTTTCTGGCGACGCTCCGGCACCCCGTTGAATTATGACGATTTCACCACCTGGGCGCCAGGTTGACGATATGAAATGAACTTTGTTTACTTTCGACAAGTTTTGATTCGAGCCAACAACATCCAGCCGGCGTGACATGAATCCGTCCAAGATACTGGTTAAAACATAAATTAATAGAATAAAATTCAATTAAACAAATGGCAAGAAAATGCGCAGAAGGAAATATTTTTATGAAAAAGGGTAAACTTGCCGGAATATGAAAACTATTAATGAGTTGCAGCCGAGACAGACACTGCAGAAGAATTTTGATATAATTTTCACAAGAGTCACAAATCAGCCAAAGTGCGTTAGTTTTTTTTTATCTTTCTAAATGTTAATAGGAGAATTTCGATTTGGTTTCACAAGTTGCGCATCAGTCCACCTTGGAAATTGTAATTTTCAGGTACTCTCTAGAATAGATATAGTTGTTTGTGGTAAGTAACATTTCAGAATACTTTTCCTTCATAACCGCATGGTTAGCAAGACCATGTATCTATTTTCAGGAATTTAAGTCTTTATTTACAGGTACCCTCCTGAGTCAACCTCAATTGGATAGGGGGAGATGTCGGAGCCAAAACGAGCAACAATAGCCACAATAGACAGGAAGGAAGACAATCAAGTATTCCCTCAAAAATACTTACCTCGCTTCGACAAATGTTGTCGACACAAAACATTTTGAAAAAATTATAGGGAAAATTTTTTTTATTATGAACTAGCTAATTTGTTCTGTAGCGCCATCTGGTGGTAAGATAATCCCCAACCAATAGCATACAAACACAAATTTTCTGGCGACGCTCCAGCACCCCGTTGAATTATGACGATTTCACCACCTGGGCGCCAGGTTGACGATATGAAATGAACTTTGTTTACTTTCGACAAGTTTTGATTCGAGCCAACAACATCCAGCCGGCGTGACATGAATCCGTCCAAGATACTGGTTAAAACATAAATTAATAGAATAAAATTCAATTAAAAAAATGGCAAGAAAATGCGCAGAAGGAAATATTTTTATGAAAAAGGGCAAACTTGCCGGAATATGAAAACTATTAATGAGTTGCAGCCGAGACAGACACTGCAGAAGAATTTTGATATAATTTTCACAAGAGTCACAAATCAGCCAAAGTGCGTTAGTTTTTTTTATCTTTCTAAATGTTAATAGGAGAATTTCGATTTGGTTTCACAAGTTGCGCATCAGTCCACCTTGGAAATTGTAATTTTCAGGTACTCTCTAGAATAGATATAGTTGTTTGTGGTAAGTAACATTTCAGAATACTTTTCCTTCATAACCGCATGGTTAGCAAGACCATGTATCTATTTTCAGGAATTTAAGTCTTTATTTACAGGTACCCTCCTGAGTCAACCTCAATTGGATAGGAGGAGATGTCGAAGCCAAAACGAGCAACAATAGCCACAATAGACAGGAAGGAAGACAATCAAGTATTCCCTCAAAAATACTTACCTCGCTTCGACAAATGTTGTCGACACAAAACATTTTGAAAAAATTATAGGGAAAATTTTTTTTATTATGAACTAGCTAATACCCATCGCGCGTTGCTGCGACTTTCAACGTAATTGTAGGAAAACACAATTTGTTCTGTAGCGCCATCTGGTGGTAAGATAATCCCCAACCAATAGCACACAAACACGCTCCATAACAAATGCCTACTGTATGTAAATTTTTACGGAAATCGTGAGCCGTTTCGGAGTCTATAAATCATATACATACAAACTTTGACTTTTATATATATATAGATTATTATGAAAAGAATACAAAAAAACACAACTCGAGCAACACACAAAAAATAAATTATCCATCTCGAGTCTAAAACAATATTACAAAAAAGAAATTTGCTAAAAACGAGCACAACAGGCAAAAGAACTCGAAATCCCGGCCCCGTGGTGGTGGAGGAACGCTACGTGGGAAGCTGAGCTGCAAGCAACCGGGCGGGTCATAGGTGGTGGATAATGCTTAATCGCGATAGCAACTAGTTGTGATTCGCGACCCGAACCAGCAGCGGGGGCTGACTGCGGGTGTGGTAGGACGAGGTAGTGGGCCCTATACGTTCTAGGCCTAAATACCACATGCCCTAAAGCAGCCCTGACAAGGTGAGCCAGCGCCGCCTTTAAATAAGCGCTTAGCCCAAATCCCTCTCTTCCCGTTATCCTTCCTTCCTTCCTTCCTTCCTTCTGCGGCTGTTCGCCCATCTAAATATGGAAGCTGTTCTTCAATGTCAGCTTCTTTCACCGAACAGCCTAGATAAGCCGTGTAGTGTCGGTAGTGGTTGTTTCAACCGGCTAAGAATTACACTACGGACTACCTGTTTCAGTGGTAAAAATCTACCAAACAGGGAACCCCAATTCCACAGTGTCATGCGACCCGTGCTATGGGTAAAATTGTTGAGGGGGTCTAAAACATTCTCAATGGCGAACGGAGCCTGGGAAGAGTCGGGCGAACTCCCCAGTATGCTGCATTACGCAGCGGAACGTTCACTCTACACAACGATTTTTTTTCACCGATGATCCACTTAATTTTGCCGAATTTTTGTTGGCTGGGGGTTTGCTGAGACTCTCGGCTGATGGTAGTTCGGTGAAGTTTTGTTGAGTTTCGATTATCAAATTTCGATGTGTACAGATGAACCTGCCCAGAGGCCGTGTGGTATCCGGCCTAGAATTGAGCCACTGGAGTCCTGCTGCCATGTCGTAGGAGGCGACTGAAAGTAGGAGACCCTAAGTCAAGGTGTAGTTCCGTGCCGAGGACTTAATGACTGGAGGGTCTAAAATATGCCAGTCGCGCACGGAGCGTTTTGGGTTTTGCCCTTACTGTGTTATGCGAATCTCTGACACAGTGGACCATTATTTTCTTCGCAAATCGTGGGAATCAAATGATCATGTCCCATTTAAACCTGATATGGCTCGCTAAATGCGTTAACATCCCAACTCGCTTGGTGTCCTCTAGTTGTTGTGCAATTTGTGTTGGAGATGAAATGTACAGTTCTCTAATCAACAATGGTTAGAATAGCACAAGTCAATCTCCAACATAAACGTACAGCAACTATGAATTTATCTCGACTCATGCAGGAAGGTAAAGCTTCCATAGCATTGGTTCAAGAACCGTATTTCCATAAAGGAAACTTCTATTTTGGAAAGTTACTTAACTAACCCACGTGAAATGCCTCGTGCTTGCATTCTTGCAAATAAGGCTATTGACGCTGTCTCATATCGGAGCTCACAACTCGCGATATCTGTGTTGTCACAGTTACATTGACTGTCGGAAACGTAGAAAAAAAATATATATATTGTTCAGCATACCTACCGCATAACGAATCATCTCCTTCTGATGATTTCAAAAGCGTTGTATCATATTGTAGCAGAAATGGGCTTCCGCTCATTATTGGCAGTGATGCGAATGCTCATCACATCATTTGGGGCAGCTCAGACATCAATCTGAGAGGCTCTGAACTGATGGAGTACATAAGTAGTACAAATCTTCATATTCTGAATGTGGGAAACCGACCAACTTTTGCGAGGTCTGGGAGGGAGGAGGTGTTAGACATAACACTTTGCTCTGATAGAATTGTGCATGAACTGGGAAATTGGCAGGTTCCAAATGAAACTGAACCGTCTCTATCCGATCATAAATATATATTTTTCGATCATTTTGATGTCACCTTCAATGTGGTGACATACCTTTAGCCCCTCTCTTTTTATTTCTCGTTTTAGAAGCTTTCTCTTGCCTTGTGGGACCGATCAGCTCCAGACTGCAACTATGTAACCGCCGTCGCACTTACCACTACGGAAACTGAAGCGAGAGCGACTCAAGGTCCGATGACTTTTGAAGGATTCCCCGCGGGTCCGAAGAATACCATCCGCCAATCCGACCTACTAGACTGAGGCGGTAATCTTTCGCTGATCTCCCGTTTGAGCGAAAGTTGCAAGTTTTGCTCTTCTCTCCCGGTCACCATCTACGCTTTCTCTCCCCTGTCTTTGATACAACTGCTTCTACAGCCCCCCTCTGAATATCTTGACCAAGCATAAGTCTCCGCTAAAAAAGTTCAAATTTGTATTCTGTATTCCTAGTTTTAAGATAGTTGTAATTTTACCTCTTTGTTAAAACTATTGTTCCCCATCTTGTAAATAGAACTGTATCCCTAGTCTTAAAACACCTGCGAATTTTCTCATAAATATTTGTTCCCCCTTTTGTGTAACAAACTATATTGTTAGTTTTAAGATAACTGTAAATATTTCCTAAAAATTATTATTATTGAATTCCTTGTTTTAAAATTTTTTCATAAAAAAAAATCTTTCGCCCCCTCTTTTGTATATAGAATCTTATTTCTAGTCTTAAGATAGCTGTAAAATTTTTCTTTTTTAAAAAAATATTTCAACATTGTAACCTCCTAGTTTTAAAATATACAAAATGTAAAAACAAAAGAATTTGGCACCGCCAAGCTAACGCATTTGTGCCTAACAAATAAACGAAATGAATAAAAAAAACAAAAATGTGGTGACATATCGTAATCCTAAATCTACAAACTGGGACCTCTTTTTGGAAAACTTGGCGACTAAATTTCATGGATATTTTCCAACAATTAGTCAACTAGACGACTTAGATGACATCGTGGAGACGACAAACTCATTCATATTAGCATCCTACGAAGAAGCTTGTCCACTTCGTACTGTTAAATCGACTAGGAGAACCCCTTGGTGGAGGGCTGAGCTTGAAAGAATGAAGAAAGTTATGAGAAGAGCTTGGAACCGGCGTCAGCGTGATGACTCCAGGGCTTTCAGGTCAGCTCGTAGTGCATATAAGAAATGTCTTAGATCTGCAGAACGGGTTGGCTGGCAAAGCCTATGCACTAATGTCTCTAGTCTGAACGAGGCTAGCGGATTAAATAAAATTCTCTCCAAATCGAATGATTTTCAGATGAACTCCTTGAAAACCAGAGATGGTGTTTATGTGACGGACGAAAAAGATGTTCTTAATTGTCTCTTCGACACACTCTTTCCAGGTTGTATCGATCCGGAGTTGAACAATGTTCACAGATCTCATTCTGGTGATTCGGACTCGTGGGCGTTAGCACGCACATTGGTTTCCACTGAATCGGTCAAGTGGGCAGTTGACAGCTTTGCTCCATACAAATCACCCGGAAAAGATGGAATACTTCCCGTGCTACTGCAAAAGGGATTTGATATTCTTAAACATGTCTTGAAAAAGATTTTGCTTTCCAGTCTTGCTACCGGGTATATCCCGAAAGCATGTTGAGAAATAACTGTTAGATTTATTCCCAAAGGGGGGCGCTCAAGCTATGAAGAAGCCAAGAGTTTTAGGCCTATCAGCTTAAGTTCTTTTCTTCTGAAAGCTTTGGAACGGATAATCGATCATCACATCAGGAACGTTAGTTTAGTTGAATATCCACTGCACAAAATGCAACATGCATATCAGTGTTGGAAATCTACGATCACTCTGCTTCACGATGTTGTTTACAACATTGAGAAAGCCTTCTCGCTCAAGCAATCTAGCTTGGGTGTATTCCTAGATATTGAGGGTGCTTTTGACAATGTGTCCTTCCAGTCTATTCTGGAAGCGACGCGCGGTCATGGGATACCTGCATGTATCTCAGGTTGGATAAACGCAATGTTTAGTAACCGCATACTTTGCTCGTCACTGCGACAGGCTGAGATACGGAAGTTGAGTATTTGCGGTTGTCCTCAGGGCGGCGTTCTGTCACCTTTGTTATGGAACTTAGTAGCTGACGGCTTGTTGAAGAAACTCAATGAGCTTGGATTTCCAACCTACGGGTTTGCTGACGATTACCAAATACTAATTACTGGATTTTGCATCGGAACAATCTTTGACTTAATGCAACAGGCATTAAGAGCTGTCGAACAGTGGTGTCGACAAGTTAAATTATCAGTTAACCCAAGCAAAACTTCAATGGTTCTTTTCACGAAGAAGCGAATAACAACCGGGGTTCGTCCCTTGCAGTTCTTTGATTCTGAGCTACTGTGTGCAGATCAAGTCAAATACGTTGGAGTCATATTGGATTCCAAACTGAATTGGTCTGCTCACATTGAGTTCAGAGTCAAGAAAGCGTGCATGGCCTTCGGGCAGTGCAGACGAACTTTTGGAAAGACCTGGGGTCTCAAACCTAAATACATCTATTGGATTTACACGACAATTGTACGTCCAATACTGTCATACGGATGCCTTGTGTGGTGGCAGAGGGGAGAGGTGGTGACAGTCCAGTCAAAGCTAAACCATCTGCAAAGAATGGCGCTCATGGCGTTGACTGGTGCTTTCACCACGACTCCGACTGCTGCTCTTGAGGCACTTCTAAATATCAAACCATTCACATACACTTAAAACAAGAAGCACTATCATGTGCATACAGACTGCAGGTTACTGGGCTTTGGAACAGTAATCATGTTGATCTTGCTACCAGTCATACACGATTGTGGTCACAAATGGTTACATGGGGTGAAGATATTCTTGCTCCCAGCGATATTACACTCACTTGTAGTTTTTCTTACAGGACATTCCATGTGAAGATTCCCTCTCGAGAGGAGTGGTTGTCTGGCTTTATGGAAAGACAACAACAAACGCAAGTGGTTTGGTACACTGACGGTTCTCTGATGGAGGGACGTGCTGGTGCTGGTGTCTACTGTCGTGAAATGAGATTGGAACAATCTCACTCACTAGGTAGATACTGTACTGTATTCCAAGCAGAAATCTTTGCGATTATGTGCGGGGTGCAATCGGCCATTCAACTGAGTTTGTCCGGCAGATTTATAAACTTCTGCTCCGATAGTCAGGCTGAAATCAAGGCCCTTAGCTCAGACAAATCCCGGTCCAAGCTAGTGATCGCGTGCCGAACCCAAATCGAAGAACTAAGCATTGTCAACACTATCTACCTTGTCTGGGTGCCCGCACATTGCGGTATTACTGGAAATGAATGGGCTGACGAATTGGCCAGGGCAGGTTCAGCGATTGACTTCGTTGGTCCTGAGCCCGCGCTGCCAATTTCGACAAGTTGGATAAGGGAAAAAATACGGTCCTGGGCTTCGTCCGTGCACCGAAATTATTGGAGAAATCTACAAACGTGTCGCCAAACAAAGGCGTTTCTAGAACAACCATGCCCAGTGGTTTCGAAAAATCTCTTACATTTTTCGAAGCTCCACTGCGGCATGCTGACCAGGGCTTCAACCGGCCACTGCAAACTCAATTATCACATGGCAACTATTCAGCGCGCTGAGTCTTTTTCATGTGATCTTTGTGAATCCGACTACGGAACCTCATATCATCTGATATGCAACTGTCCAGCGGTAGCGCAATTGCGATTTCGAGTCTTCAGCCGTCCTTATATAGACGAAACCATGTTTGGTCGACTGAAACTCAGAGACATACTAAAGTTTCTTATCCAATGTGGTAAAGAGCTTTAGGCTTATTCGCAGGCAAGTTGAACTACTTGTGAGTTTAACTTACCTGTTGTTTATTTTTGTTTTGTGCTGTTATTTTTCCCTCCCTTCCAATTCTACTTCCCCACACCTCCTTGTCCTTTCCTTCCGCTCAGGAAATGATGAAAACACACGGCAAGGCACAAATCCCCGACTACGTCCGGGGAACGTGCCATTTGAGTCAATATATTCTGATTCCTGATTCCTGAAAACAATATTACAAAAAAGAAATTTGCTAAAAACGAGCACAACAGGCAAAAGAACTCGAAATTATTAAAACGAGCAAAGTAAGCAAAAGATCTCGAACAAAAAAAACACATCTGGAGAAAAAGAAGGAAATGGGGGCAATTACTAACAACTAACACCCTTGTTCTTGCTTGAAATACATATCCGACAAGAGTAGATTAGGAAGATTGCCAAATCGAGTCGGTTTCCATTTTAAATAAACTACAAACAAAAGTAATTTCATATATGATGACAAATTGTAAAGAGTAAAGTAAATAATTGAAAACAAACAGAAATCGAAATAATTAAATAAATATAGTAAATTACAAGTTGAGAATGAAGATAACACAAAATCTGTTTATATTTTTAACACAATAATAGTCTATAGCAGTCAAATTATCAAAACCGTTAGGACAAATAAGCAAATAACGTCCATTGATGAAAATAATAATGACTAAACATAGGAGATTTTGTACAAAGTAGAATCAGAAGTCCAGAGTAGTGTGTGCCTTGTGGAGACGGTAGTCGCGAGACCTACCCAACACCTTCGACAAGGATGGATTAGGAAAGAACGGTTGTAGGGACGGGAAGAAGATGGAGGGGATCTCGGAGGTGGAAGAATGGTCAAACTACGGAGGAAACAGGACAACCTATAGTTAACGAGAAATTCGATAAAGCTGAGAATCGAGTATTGACAACGAAGGCTAAACATGGATTAGCCTAAACCAAAGACAAAAGCTACAGTCGGAATAAGCAAACCCCATCTGTGTGCATGAAAATGGCGCCTCAGTAGCCCATAATCAATATGGCCTGAAGGTAGCAAGCAAGCAGACAAATCTCCCGGATAAGCCAAACGTTGAGGGAGAAAACATTGTCGACAAATACGTAAAGGACGTCGATATCAATGTAATCGATCGAGGGTTGGTACAACAAATAAATTCTAACCAGAATCGAGGAAATCAGCAACATGAGATAACAAAAGTGAACAAAGTGGACGGAGATGACAGAATCGAAACAATATGTATGAGCAAGCAACCATAGCCCAAGGGGACAACAATCTGTGGGCAACAGATTGGAAGTATCCTGCCGCACGAGGTACCCGAAATCTGAATTCCGAGAACCACTACGCAATCGAGTCAAGGAACCGAGAGTGGAAGTAACGTTTGGAAGCTGGAAGAGATGCACACTAGGACCATTGTTAGGTAAGAATGTTAAAAGAAAAATGAAGACTATGACAAGAAAACTGTAAATATTCTTCCTTTTGACATTAAAAATGCCTTACTCCACTATCTGGGGCTAGGTGTCATTCTAAAATCTAAACTATCTCCCATGTAACGAAACTATGTAAGGTTTGCACGCTTATAACTGCGATGTTACTAGATGGATTTTAATCATTCATACACCAACCGATTCAGAAACACCTAACTTAAATATTGGTAATAATTTAATATCTCCCTAATAAAAGTAGACTTTTGGAAATTGGTAAAATTAAAAAGTTCACGAAAAACGGGAAAATTACCATTCGTGAGGCAGATTTCTCAGACACAGCCGTCAAGAGAGGGCAGCTTAGTTGCTCAATGAAACACGAAAAGTCATAAATAGAAGCAACGCATGTCCGTTTAAATCAGTTGTTGCTCTTATCCCATACGAGCGACATCGTCTCCGGGCGATGCAATAAGCGCTATCGATTTTCGGTAACGTTGGCATTTGCACACACTCGCACCTAAGTGACTAAACCATATACGGTTAGTTTATAAATAGAGGTGACGCGTACCCGTTTGAATCAGTTTTTGTTCTTATGTCGAACGGGTAAGATCATGGCTGCAGTGGCTGGGCACTACAATAAGCGGTAGACGCTATGCATTTTCGGCAGCGGTGGCCGTGTGCGGATTTGTCGGGTACCAGCATGGTGTCACAGAATGATTTGCAAAGTGGGTGGGTGGGGTGGTTTGGATTTAATTCAATACGGTGTGTGCTGCTTAAGAGTGTTGCGTTTGAAAAAAATATATTTATTTTTATGCATGCGTGTGCGTTGTAACTTGTTAAACCATGTTTACGGCGCTTTGTAGCTGCGTAGGGTAATGAGCCTATTGGTTTTCATGTTTCATATTTCGGTTATATGTTTTTTATCAGTAAGGCATCTGACAACGTGCTTCTGTAGTTATTGCACTGTTCAGCAGCGTAGTATTTTATATAGGAGAGTACATTCAGGTTTTTTACGCGGATTTTGAAATTTACGCGGTTTTCATTAACGCGTTTTTTTTTAATTTACGCGGTTTGTTGGCGATACCCCTCGTCGCGGCAAGTAACTGGTGAACCAATTGACCATCCCTCGCTTGCGAAACGTCACGACCGAGCAAATCGAACGACTTGACAGTTGGGGCGATCACATCAACACAACACGATTACTCAGCACAATTGGAAGTATTCATTCAATTATAGTGAAGTGGAAGATTAACCTTTGAAATATTTATTTGCTTAATTTGAATTTACCTATTTACGTAGCCCTATTATCCACGTAGTAAGTGGAAAGTGGAGAATTAAGGTACGATACTAAAACTAATACTTACCTCTAGATATATTATTAAAGACTAAAACCTAACCTAAACTTACCGTTGACCATATAGGCTGTATTGGATTCTTTCTTTCGTGGTGAACCGGGAACCTGAAAGGTTAGGAAAGACACTGAAAATGTAAACTAAATAATTATATACTTGCCTTTAACTAAAACTAATGAATTAAATAAATTACAGTATTTTAGCTGCTAAGTCTGCAACAAAAATACGGCGTTTGTTCTAACCATCGGGAACAATCTAAAATAATTTTCATCCGAAGTTGGATGAGAGTCAGAGGATCCTGCACAGCCGAGAAGAAGTCCGTAGACACCAGTAAGGGCCGTTCGAGATTCCTGCAGTGGGCAGCGTATGTAACCCTTTGTTGTAGGGAAATAAAATTGATTATTCGACTATGCCAACGAAAGGCAAAAACGTCACAAACACGGTTTGTAGCGGTCATGTCATATTCAGCAATATTTTTCAAATTTAGTAGAACCAGTCCTATTTGTTTGCGCCAAGAGTTAGACAACCTACCGTTGATCGACTCTTGCGCAACACCCTAGCAAATACTCCTCTCCGCGAGGGGAAGAAATTAAATTGCCTGTTGAGATTCTCCTGAAGACGAAAACCATGACGATCCTTCGCTTGGAATGCATGATGGAAAGGGACAGATAGAGCCAAAGGTTAGCTGACAGAATAAAACAGCTAGTAGGGTCGTTGATTTCCGAACTTGTCCGAAGAAATTTGCGGGAAAATACGCGCTTCCTGTAAGTTCGTACGAAATTACCTTCCCTAATCTGAGGATTAACACTGTTAGCCCATTTCGTCCCAGTCCGCCAAACGCAGAGAAGGTGCGCGTAGTTTGTCCGGTTTAGTTTGTGAAAAGTTAGTAAAAGTGACGTGATAGTATTTAAAATTAGACTAATTACTTTGTTCTCTCCTGTTAGATAAATCACTAAAAGTGATGAGCTAGTAGCTACGTGCGTAGAATTGTGTGCAAAAGGTTACAGAAAGGTAAATGTGCTCAAAGTAAAGTGGCATTGACCCCCACAAACGTGCTAATGACCCCGTTTGCAATAGCCAGACGGCCTTTTCTATTTCGCACAGCTCGCCGACGAACGAGAGAAGAGGCAGAACGAACGAAAGCAGCACGCGCGCATCGGACGAATTTTGAACCCGGCACCGTTACGCCGCCGGAAGGAAGGACGACCCGTCTAAAAACCGTTCCTTCAATCGCCGGAAAATCAACTGTAACTTTTCCGGCCGATCAAATCATCAACCAGCAACCAACAACCGCTGGTCAGAAACCGGCGCGGCCGATCGACGTGATCGCCCGTCATCGCAGCAGAACGATCGACAGCAGCAGAAACCAACAGCAGCAGAACTGGTGAGTCGTATCGTTCTTGCTAATTAAGTGGGAAGGGTGGCGTCCAGGGAGGACGGCACAGTGATTTAAGCCGCCAGAGCGCAAAACGCTCGAGAAGTCGTCCACGGACGGCGATAGTTAGGGACGCGTCCATGAAATAGGTTGTGTGTCGGCCATTACATTTAGTTTCGCCATTCAAGAACGCCACACACAACCCTTTGACTAATTAGCCACCCGGGTGCAAAGCGATTGCCGTTGATACGCTGGAGCCGTGAGGTGACGTCACCGAAAGTTTGAGGATTGATGGAGAAAAGCACAGTATGGTCAATGAGCACAGTAGGGAGAGAGTACACGCACACAATCAGAAGATAGGCCTAGAAAATTAAAAGTTAGAAAAATACAACATGAAATAGAAATAAATCTTTTCGTTCCGTACCGTGAAATAAATGCTATTTAGTGTAAACGTAGTCAGATGTTGTATTCATGTAGTACTCCCGTAAGTTTAGTCTCGTTCTAGTATGTTTACGTCACTTCGTTCGGTGTAGCTCTCGTTTTGTTTCGCTGTCTTCCGCTTGGCGGAATTTGATTAGTGGTGAAAGCTTCGCTTTCTGCATGTTTGTGCCACCTGGTAGTGTGTGGCTGCAGTTCCAGTGATGATAAGTTAGGTATGGGGAATTTCTTACCGCGTATTCTCTGAGGGTAAATAGGTTCTTGATGATTGCTACTGACTGATAATAGGGTCGTCTACCCGACTTTTGGAGGCTGACTTTTGATAAGCCTGTCTGGTTCGATCCTGAATAATTTCTTTAGGTGAATTTTCTTCAGGGACTCGCCCTAAGAAGAGTCTCATCCGGGCAAACAAATCTTGGCATGCAGTCTTCCTACGGGAAGTGGCGCATAAGCTGCACGCTTGCTAGGGATCGACCAGGGCTGGCTACAAATTGGCGCCCAACTGCAGGATTTTTCGGAATTCTTGAAGTATATTTGGAGAATATTGTTGAAGTTATGATTGTTTTCGTCATTTATTTTCGTTCTTATGTACATTTTTAGTCTAGGTTCATTTTTGTAATTTATGTAGTATTTAGGGTAATGTAACATATTTTGGAGACCGTTTATTTTGGAGAAATATCATCAGGCATATTTTTTTGGAGAAATTTATTGAGGATACAGAAATATTTTGGGGATTCTAAGGAATATTCTTGTGATGTTATCGTTGTGTGGGAACATTTATTAGAGATAAGGGTTTATATTTACCATTTTTTGTACATTTTCTATACTATTTTATTAAATTTTACATATTCAAAAAAAAACCGAAATGGCTTCTAAGTTTCCGAGAGCCGACCACTTAACCAATGAGGAAGTGGATTACGAGCTCATAATCCGTGGTAAGGTGGAGGAAACAAAAAATGATTCGGAAGCCAAATACCGACTGTTACGAAACCTTTTTTACGAAGATGTGAGGGAAAATCGGGATTATCCGTCGCGGTTTACTATCGAACAAGAGTTCGATCGCGTGTCAAGTATAATCGATGTTTTGAGAGGGAAGTTGGAGAAAGGTCCAGATGAAAGGTGCATTTCCCGATTAAAACATTACGCGCTTAGGGTCGCCCGAAGCATAGCTGAGGATCCTGGATCCGAAGCCATGCGTAAAGAACTGATAAGGGAAATTCGAAGTGTGTTGAACAGATTTAGTGGGAAGAAGGGTTCCGAAGATTCTCACTCAGGAGAAGTTGTCGACGATCAGCAAAAGTCATTGGAGTCAGGGAATGATGATAGGAAAGACGAGGAGCACCGAAACGACGGACAAGAACGCGAAGACAGGTCGTCTGATGAGCATTCGAAGCGATCCCTTGGAGCTATTCCCAAAACGGCAAGTGAGGAACAACTACGGAGGGAAAACCAACTTAACGACGAGAACAGAATGCTGAGAATGCAAGTGCTTGAGTTGAGGCGAGAATTGGCAGAAGTTAGACTGGCAACCCTGATACCGGATCCAACGAGGTTCGTCAACCCTTCCAATCGAGGATTGCAAGTTCCTGAGATGATGACTAGAGTAGAGTTCAACGGAGAAGCGCAACCTGCACCGTACATCCAAGTCAACCATCACGAATCCGGATACAGAAGGAGAGAAGAGGTACCACAGCGACGATGTAGTGGAATACCACAGACGTTACAAAATGAGTCTGATAGAGGACAAGCAAGTCGATGGGAATCAGCCGAACGACGGATAGAGACGACAAGCGAGCGTTCGTACTACGATGAACGGGGCGATCAGCGGCAGGAGCCGTGGTCGAGCGGAATGTATGGTAGGACACGTTATCTCTTGAGTCAAGACGAGACGAGAATAGCTGAACGGGAGGATCCAGTTGATAGGCGGTGGAACGACAGGCGGCATGTTTCTCAGTGGAGCAGTCGAGATTATCCCACCGGTGGCCTGCATCGAAGGCAGAGTGAAGTAATCCAGCAGAGTAGCGAGGACGAAAATGGGTGTGACGCTGAGGAGTTTCGCCCAAGACGTCGTGTGAATCGACGAATTGGTGATCGTGAGATTCAGGACGCAGACCGACGTATGGAGAAATGGCATCTAACTTTTAGTGGCGACCCCCGCCATCGATCGTTGGAAGATTTTCTCCACAAAATTCGTAGGCTAGCGCGAATGGATCGGATCGCAGACGACATCCTGTTGCAGCGAGTGCATACAATATTGCGGGGAGATGCCTACGATTGGTACTTGTGCTACGCTGACGAGTTTCTAGATTGGCAGGACTTTGAGGAGAAAATCCGCTACATGTACGGCAACCCGAACAAGGACCAGGGAAATCGTCAGAAAATTTACGAGAGGAAACAACTTAGAAACGAGCCGTTTTTGACGTTTAAGACGGAGATAGAGAGGTTGAACAAACTTCTATCATCACCACTTGGTCAGGAAAGGGTTTTTGAAGTCATTTGGGATAACATGCGTCCACACTACCGTTCCAAACTGGCGTGCAGAACTGTACGAGATTTGCGCAAGCTCGAATACTATGCGTACCGTATCGATGCGAACGATCCTGCACTCAGACAGTTTCGAGAAGGACCGACACGTATCGCGACAGGTGTACACAATATTGAGGCTGAAGAATCGACCGGATCCTACTCTGAAGCAGAGGAGGTGAACGCTCTAGGGAAGAGGTTCAATAGTGATCGTCGGGCAAATGAGCAGTTCAAATCGTCAACACGAACTCAGCAACCAACCAGCGTGACACCGGTACTCGATCAGCAGCACAGCCCCCTTTGCTGGAATTGCCGCATGAGGGGACATGTCTGGCGAAACTGTAGACAGGAGAAGCAGTTATTCTGCTACATTTGCGGAACGCCCGGTAAAACAACAATAACATGTGAGAATCATTCACGATTTGATCGTTCGAAAACAGCTAATCCATCGGGAAACTAAATCAGGGGTGCAGAAGAGGGAACGACGGTACTCCTGTGACTAAAAATGTTCCTAGGAAAACAGAATTCAATGAGGTATGTGAGGTGCGTATTCATGACGGAAGTTGCCCACATGTTGCAGTTAGTATATTCAAAACAAAATACGAAGCATTGCTGGACTCAGGCACAAGTATCAGTGTAACGAATATGACCGACGTGATGCAGAGAAACGGTCTGAGGATAGAGCAAAGTCCGCTTAAGATAATTACAGCAGATAGCACAGTGCACCGATGCTTAGGGTATGTTCAACTACCGATTACATTCCGAGGAGTAACAAAGGTGGTACCCACACTTGTAGTGCCACAAATTTGTAGAAACCTGATACTGGGTTACAACTTTTGGCAGTTGTTCGGAATTGAACCGATGATAGGCGGAACGAATGGTTACGAACAAGTTTGCAACACAAATAAGCAATCGGAAAGCATAGGCGTAGCCGAAACGGTGTTCGCGTTGACAACAGAGAGAACGCGAATAGCGCAGCGCGAAAACCGTGCTAACAGCAGGCTAGATCGTCTTATAGATTTCACTACTTGCAAGGTGAACAACGGTCGTCGCGGACAGACGAAAGGTGCTCAATCGTCCTACTATAATCTTCGCTCCAATGCCAATTGTCCAACTTACTCTGTGGGTGAGAAGGTTCCGAAGAAAAACATGGAACAATCGGACAAAGGCAAGGGATTTTCTGCAAAGCTGGCCCCCAAGTATGTGCCAGCCGTAGTGAAAAGGGTAGTAGGAACCCACTGTTATGACCTTGAGGACTTGAAGGGGAAGAGACTGGGAATTTTCAACTGCAAGTTTCTCAAGAAACTTACCCTTTCAAGTTCAGCTTTAACATCGATCACTGGTTGATCGAATAAAAGTCAAGCTATGTACCTCTCAGTATTTACTGATTGAGACAACGCACCATGATGCTTTTGCTCTGGTTGCAGAAAATACTGTACCGCAGTTCGTAAAGTTAGCATTGTCCTTCAGACAGTGCACCCCCACAACAACTTTCATTTACTGGGGGCATCCTTGTTGCTAAGATCTTCGTTCTAGCTCAAGAAGAACTTTGCGAACGTGTTGGATTATGGTCATTTTAGATCTCCTTGAGTTGCAGCACTCTTGAGTATAAAACATTTGTTACTGAACGAACAAGTTCCCCTCGACCAGAAGACAGAGCGAGTCCTTGATTTCATCAGGACGATGAGCTATAAAACCAAGAACTCGGAGCCACCAGTGCGTTGATGAGGAGTATCGCAATCATTAAACGAGAAGCAATAAAGCGTGAGTTTAAGACTGGGGAATCTTAAACGTTGATCGTGAAATAAGACTCAGAAGTCGGCAGACAATGTTGAGCAAACCCGAGTTAATCGAGCTGTCAGTAACAAATTGCTTTAGCTGAATAGCGTTGCAATTTTAAAGAAATCGGCAGTGTTCCTGGAAATTTAACCATGTTTGAAAAAAACACAGGTTGTATTGCATCGGGATACACATACTTTGTTAACAACCTATACAAGACTTGTGGGTGGAAGAAGAAAGGGGATTGTGCCTTTGCACGATCACCCAATGTATAAAATTTTTGTAAATACTATTTTTCGGATATAAGTAATGTTAGTTTGTAGTTCACAATGTTTCCTTATATCTATGTTAGTACTTAAAATTATTGTATATTTCTTTATATTCATGTTATTTGTTAATTGTTATTTATTTTCTTTGTTATTTATTTAAGTGTTTATTAATTTATCACAATTAAATAGCAAAATTTTGATGATTTAGTGGGGTTATGATTTAACGTGGGAAATTATGTTAGGATTTTCGGTCTTATATCGTCTTTCCTTCGGGGTTGATTGACATCTTGGGTTCCGCCGTCCGATTGTTCCTAAAAAGAAAAAGGAAGCATTAGAATTTGTTCACACACTTACCTTGAATTGGAAGTCAACTTTCCTTCTCGGCATCCGTTATAGCTGTCTTCAAATAGGCCGTTTGAGGCAATTCCGGGTCAGCATGGCAGCAGTCCGTCCAGCGCCAGTCCCGCTAAATAGTTCCGGCCCCGCGCCGTGGTCCACATTCACGTCCAGTCCAGCTGCATGCGACATCCTTCGATTCTGAAATTCGTCAAACGTTTGTTAGCCGGTCTGGCAAACATTTACAAAAATCATTTAAACTCACCAGCATCAATTTGTCGTCCGCTTCAAGAGTCCAAATCCGTCCGTCCAGAACAGTCCAGTGCCGCGCGGAAACATCCCAGCCTCCATCTAAGTAGATTTGTTTTGGTTTTTGGTGGGTCCGTTTCAGCCTGAAAAAACAGTAAAAACAACAAAAATTATAAGCCTTATAATGTAAATATTTGATAAATTACCTGTATAGTTTCCAATGTACACAAAACACGACACATCACTTCGAATATTTTTCGGTTTGACGTTTCTCTTCGTTGCGGATTGGTAGTTCAGTGTATGCGTGAGTTAATGTGAGCTTTAATAGGGTTGGGTACTTTTTCATTTTCGTTGCTGTAGTAGTGTAGTTAGTTGTACATAACATTTTGTAAATAGTAGTTGTAGTTTTTTTTTCTATAGTCATTTTTGTAAGATTGTCCCTTACGAAAATTTGGTATTAATCCTAATACCAAATTTTCCTAAAACAAGCCTGGTGTTATGTAGCGGTCATGTCATATTCAGCAATATTTTTCAAATTTAGTAGAACCAGTCCTATTTGTTTGCGCCAAGAGTTAGACAACCTACCGTTGATCGACTCTTGCGCAACACCCTAGCAAATACTCCTCTCCGCGAGGGGAAGAAATTAAATTGCCTGTTGAGATTCTCCTGAAGACGAAAACCATGACGATCCTTCGCTTGGAATGCATGATGGAAAGGGACAGATAGAGCCAAAGGTTAGCTGACAGAATAAAACAGCTAGTAGGGTCGTTGATTTCCGAACTTGTCCGAAGAAATTTGCGGGAAAATACGCGCTTCCTGTAAGTTCGTACGAAATTACCTTCCCTAATCTGAGGATTAACACTGTTAGCCCATTTCGTCCCAGTCCGCCAAACGCAGAGAAGGTGCGCGTAGTTTGTCCGGTTTAGTTTGTGAAAAGTTAGTAAAAGTGACGTGATAGTATTTAAAATTAGACTAATTACTTTGTTCTCTTCTGTTAGATAAATCACTAAAAGTGATGAGCTAGTAGCTACGTGCGTAGAATTGTGTGCAAAAGGTTACAGAAAGGTAAATGTGCTCAAAGTAAAGTGGCATTGACCCCCACAAACGTGCTAATGACCCCGTTTGCAATAGCCAGACGGCCTTTTCTATTTCGCACAGCTCGCCGACGAACGAGAGAAGAGGCAGAACGAACGAAAGCAGCACGCGCGCATCGGACGAATTTTGAACCCGGCACCGTTACGCCGCCGGAAGGAAGGACGACCCGTCTAAAAACCGTTCCTTCAATCGCCGGAAAATCAACTGTAACTTTTCCGGCCGATCAAATCATCAACCAGCAACCAACAACCGCTGGTCAGAAACCGGCGCGGCCGATCGACGTGATCGCCCGTCATCGCAGCAGAACGATCGACAGCAGCAGAAACCAACAGCAGCAGAACTGGTGAGTCGTATCGTTCTTGCTAATTAAGTGGGAAGGGTGGCGTCCAGGGAGGACGGCACAGTGATTTAAGCCGCCAGAGCGCAAAACGCTCGAGAAGTCGTCCACGGACGGCGATAGTTAGGGACGCGTCCATGAAATAGGTTGTGTGTCGGCCATTACATTTAGTTTCGCCATTCAAGAACGCCACACACAACCCTTTGACTAATTAGCCACCCGGGTGCAAAGCGATTGCCGTTGATACGCTGGAGCCGTGAGGTGACGTCACCGAAAGTTTGAGGATTGATGGAGAAAAGCACAGTATGGTCAATGAGCACAGTAGGGAGAGAGTACACGCACACAATCAGAAGATAGGCCTAGAAAATTAAAAGTTAGAAAAATACAACATGAAATAGAAATAAATCTTTTCGTTCCGTACCGTGAAATAAATGCTATTTAGTGTAAACGTAGTCAGATGTTGTATTCATGTAGTACTCCCGTAAGTTTAGTCTCGTTCTAGTATGTTTACGTCACTTCGTTCGGTGTAGCTCTCGTTTTGTTTCGCTGTCTTCCGCTTGGCGGAATTTGATTAGTGGTGAAAGCTTCGCTTTCTGCATGTTTGTGCCACCTGGTAGTGTGTGGCTGCAGTTCCAGTGATGATAAGTTAGGTATGGGGAATTTCTTACCGCGTATTCTCTGAGGGTAAATAGGTTCTTGATGATTGCTACTGACTGATAATAGGGTCGTCTACCCGACTTTTGGAGGCTGACTTTTGATAAGCCTGTCTGGTTCGATCCTGAATAATTTCTTTAGGTGAATTTTCTTCAGGGACTCGCCCTAAGAAGAGTCTCATCCGGGCAAACAAATCTTGGCATGCAGTCTTCCTACGGGAAGTGGCGCATAAGCTGCACGCTTGCTAGGGATCGACCAGGGCTGGCTACAGGTTGATATGGATAAACCGTGCAAAACGTGTAAACAAAAGGAAGGTGATGAAAACTGGGTCTGTTGCGATGTGTGCGAGGAATGGGAGCATTTTCAATGCGCGGGCGTCAATGAATCTATCGCGGATAAAAGCTGGAAGTGCCGAGCTTGTCTAGCAGACTGGGATGGCAATGATAATACATCGCGCTCGGGATTGTCGTTCAACGAATCGTCCGTAAGTAAAAGTAGTCGAACGTCACAAAGATTACAGCTTAGTTTGCAGCATCTGGAGGAGCAAAGAAAACTTAGCAAACTGCGGGCGGAAGAGGAACTGAAAGTGAAGAAGCTAGAAGAGGAAGCTAAGTTGAAGCAGCTAGATGAAGAGCAGGCGTATTTGGAGCAGAGATACAACTTGTTGATGCGGCTAGAGGAGGAAAAGGGTTTATCTGATAAACGGAGTGGTTTGAGCTCAAGAAGTAAGCGAAGTGGCGTAAGCGTGAGAAGTAGGCGCAATCAGTTGGAGAACTGGTTGAAAGGAGCAAAGCCCGATGAAGATGCTCAGTCGAAGCTAACGTCATCGGTAAAACAGGCTACCTTGTCGGTTCACACAGTCAGTGAACCTATGCTATCGTCGGTTGCTGCTAAAGAGTTGAAACTACAACCTGTACCCACGTCGATTAATTCACTTCATGCTCCTGGTTCATCAAATATGAATGTATCGCGCCCATCTGCATCCGCTGCGGGAAATGTATCAACATTAGCAAAATCCTACGAACAATTGCTATCTGGGCAGACGGCTGCCACAAAACCCGAAAGTGCAACCGTTCCTGTGACAGTACCCCAGCCTGGTATAGTATCTCAAGTTCCCATCGGGTCAAGTGGTTTGATGCCAATAGTGTACGGAAATGTACCCTACTACACGGCGGCCCCTATCTCACAACCAACGCCAACGTATGCAGCGGTACCAGATGGGTGGGAGCAAGTAAATTCAATACAAAATAGATTCATTAATATTCCTACTGCCGCCTACGGGAATGTAGCTTCAACTAACCCAGGAGGTATACAAGGACCACCCATAGCGATCGCTGAGTTGGGACGAACAAGTGGAAACGTTCCTGTGACAATTGTTTCGAAGAAGGTTATTCCCGATATGCAAAAGGTTCAAACAATAAATGCAGGTTCAATTCCTTTTCCTGTTAGTACTGTCTCTATGCAAAATTCGACTGTTTTTGCCGAACCTGGTATATCATCCTTTGTTTCTATTGGGTCCAGTGGTCTGATGCCAGTAATGTACGGAAATATTCCCTACTACACAGCTGCTTCTATCGCACAACGGACGCCGTCGTATGCAGCCCCAATTATATTCCGCCTGCACCCCGTTACGGGAACGTAGCTTCAACAAACTCAGCAGGCATACTGGGACCACTCACAGTGGGTGCTGCACTAGGACCAACAAGTGCACAATTGGCTGCAAGACAGGTAATGCCACGCGAGTTTCCGAGATTCAGTGGAGATCCGCAAGAGTGACCTATCTTCTACAGCTCCTTTAACAATACCACAGAAGTGTGTGGGTACACAGATGCGGAAAATTTGGCTAGGCTGCAGCGCTGTTTGGGTGGTTCCGCATTGGAGGCCGTACGAAGTCGTCTGCTGCTTCCAGCATCTGTTCCATATGTAATGGAAACACTTCACAAACTGTATGGAAGGCCAGAGATATTGATCAGCTCGCTTTTAAAGAAGGTGCGAAACGTTCCCCCACCCAAATCGGAGAATCTGAGCACAATTGTCGCTTATGGTCTAGCGATACAGAATTTAGTTGATCATATTGTCTTATCCAACCAACAAGCGCATTTGTCGAATCCAATGTTACTACAAGAATTGGTCGACAAACTGCCAACACCACTGAAGATGCAGTGGGTAACCTATAAGCAAGCAATCCTATGCGTTAACCTGGCTACGTTCAATAGTTTTATGGCCGGCCTTGTTAATCTGGCTTCAGAACTAATCGTCGACGTAGACTCTTCTCAAAATCATCATAAACATGATAAGCCAGAGAAGCCGAAGCAGCGGGAAAAGCTGTTTACTCATGCCAACGAGACCAGGAAGGAAAGAAAGGCCGTAGTGGAAAATATTTCGAAGGCCTGTTCGTACTGCGGAAACGATAGTCATCAGATCCTGAACTGTTCTAGCTTCAAGTCATTGGACATCGGAGCGAGATGGACGGCAATGCGCCTGAAGAACTTGTGCCGGCTGTGTCTCATACCACATCAGAAATGGCCTTGTCGCTCGAAGAAGGAGTGTGGTGTGGAAGGATGTCGTATTCGCCATCACATGTTATTACACAACAACCAGCCGATACGAAGTGAACCAGCTGAATCAGCGAAGTCATCCGAAACCGTACACCACCACCATCATCACATGAAGTCCCTTTCTCTATTCCGATATCTACCAATCACACTATACAACGATGGGAAGCAAGTTGAAACCTTCGTTTTTCTGGATGATGGGTCGTCGTCGACTTTGCTAGAAGAGTCATGAAGAGAAAGTGGTCTGATGCCAGTAATGTACGGAAATATTCCCTACTACACAGCTGCTTCTATCGCACAACGGACGCCGTCGTATGCAGCGATACCAGATGGAAGGGTCCGAGCAAATTTAATGCAAAACGTCCCCAATTATATTCCGCCTGCACCCCGTTACGGGAACGTAGCTTCAACAAACTCAGCAGGCATACTGGGACCACCCACAGTGGGTGCTGCACTAGGACCAACAAGTGCACAATTGGCTGCAAGACAGGTAATGCCACGCGAGTTGCCGAGATTCAGTGGAGATCCGCAAGAGTGGCCTATCTTCTACAGCTCCTTTAACAATACCACAGAAGTGTGTGGGTACACAGATGCGGAAAATTTGGCTAGGCTGCAGCGCTGTTTGGGGGGTTCCGCATTGGAGGCCGTACGAAGTCGTCTGCAGCTTCCAGCATCTGTTCCATATGTAATGGAAACACTTCACAAACTGTATGGAAGGCCAGAGATATTGATCAGCTCGCTTTTAAAGAAGGTGCGAAACGTTCCCCCACCCAAATCGGAGAATCTGAGCACAATTGTCGCTTATGGTCTAGCGATACAGAATTTAGTTGATCATATTGTCTTATCCAACCAACAAGCGCATTTGTCGAATCCAATGTTACTACAAGAATTGGTCGACAAACTGCCAACACCACTGAAGATGCAGTGGGTAACCTATAAGCAAGCAATCCTATGCGTTAACCTGGCTACGTTCAATAGTTTTATGGCCGGCCTTGTTAATCTGGCTTCAGAACTAATCGTCGACGTAGACTCTTCTCAAAATCATCATAAACATGATAAGCCAGAGAAGCCGAAGCAGCGGGAAAAGCTGTTTACTCATGCCAACGAGACCAGGAAGGCAAGAAAGGCCGTAGTGGAAAATATTTCGAAGGCCTGTTCGTACTGCGGAAACGATAGTCATCAGATCCTGAACTGTTCTAGCTTCAAGTCATTGGACATCGGAGCGAGATGGAAGGCAATGCGCCTGAAGAACTTGTGCCGGCTGTGTCTCATACCACATCAGAAATGGCCTTGTCGCTCGAAGAAGGAGTGTGGTGTGGAAGGATGTCGTATTCGCCATCACATGTTATTACACAACAACCAGCCGATACGAAGTGAACCAGCTGAATCAGCGAAGTCATCCGAAACCGTACACCACCACCATCATCACATGAAGTCCCTTTCTCTATTCCGATATCTATCAATCACACTATACAACGATGGGAAGCAAGTTGAAACCTTCGTTTTCCTGGATGATGGGTCGTCGTCGACTTTGCTAGAAGAGTCATTAGCAGTTCAGTTGGGAATTGAAGGAGAACCGGAAAGCTGGACTGGAAAGATTGGAAGACACGAGAAAGGCTCCAGGAGAGTGAACATTCAAATTTCGAGTACAGGCAAGAAGGAGACGTTTCAGTTGCGAAATGTACGGACAGTGAGTGAGCTTGGTCTTCCCAGTCAAACCTTGCACTATCCCGAGTTAGTAAAGGAGTACCCACATCTGCAAGGTCTTCCAGTCACCAGTTACAGCAAGGCGAAACCAGGCATGATCATCGGTATCGATCACGTGCACTTACTCACCAGCCTGAAGATTCGAGAGGGTAGAAAGACTGATCCAGTGGCGACGAAGACCCGACTCGGCTGGTGTATCTACGGAAGGAATCTCGGGAGCGACGGAACCGTAGAACAGTTGAACTTGCACGTTTGCGAAGGTATGACTAACAGTGACCTGTATGATTCGATGAAGAAGTTTTTCGCCGTCGAAGAAGCTGTGGTAACTGAACCAATCCGGTCAGAAGAGGATCAGCGAGCTCAAAATATTTTAGAAGCTACGACAGTACGCCGGGGATCCCGAATTGAGTCTGGTTTGCTATGGCGAAAGGACAACATTCAATTCCCGGAGAGCTACAAAATGGCGATGAGCAGGCTCCGAGGTTTAGAAAAGCGGCTAGCCAAAGATCCAGAGCTAAGACGAAGGGTTAACGAGCAAATCGGCAGCTACGAGCTCAAACAGTACATCAGTAAAGCATCGCGAGAAGAATTGGCCAACTTGAATCCTCAGCGAGTATGGTACCTGCCTTTGGGAGTAGTGGTTAACCCCAAGAAACCCAGTAAAATTAGAATGGTCTGGGATGCGTCCGCGAAGTCTAGTGGAATTTGCTTCAACGATCTGCTGCTGAAAGGTCCCGATCTGCTTGTGTCACTGGTAGGGGTCTTGCTGCGGTTCAGACAAGGCAAAGTCGCGGTGTGTTCCGATATACGGGAAATGTTTTTGCGAATTCTCATCCGAGATGAAGATAGATGGTCACAATGTTTTCTATGGAGAAGCAGTCCAGAGGAAAACATAGAAGTTTACGTGATCAACGTGGCGATGTTTGGTGCTACGAGTTCTCCATGTACGGCGCAAATTGGTAAAAATTGGAATACTCTCGATTACGCAGGTCGTTATCCAAGGGCAGTGGGGGCGATAACAAAGAACCACTACGTTGATGACTTCCTGGATAGTGTTGATTCGGTAAACGAGGCCGTAGAACTTGTGAAGGACGTGCAAGCTATTCACGCAGCAGCGGGATTCCAGTTTGGCAAAATACTGTCCAACGAGCAAAGGGTGCTCGACCAACTTGGAGAAGTGGAACCAGCAATAAGTATATCGTTGCATCTCGATAAGGACGGAACATTCGAACGCGTTCTAGGTGTGATATGGGTTACGTCAGAAGACCATTTTACATTCGATCAGACTGTTTTGGAGGAAATTATCGATCTTGACCATGAAACTCCTACAAAGCGGCAAGTGTTACGTGCTGTAATGAGATTATACGACCCCTTGGGATTCGTCGCGCATTTCGTTGTACAAGGGAAGATTCTTATGCAGGAAATTTGGCGTACTGGTACGGACTGGGACGAGCCGATCGCCGAGCAGTTACACGAACTTTGGATGAGGTGGATTGAACTGTACAGGAAGATTAGTGAAGTGAAAGTTCCTCGCTGTTTCTTCCGGAATTTCTCGCCGCAGCAAATTACTGATGTTCAGGTTCATGTATTCACGGACGCTAGCGTGGCAGCCTGTGCGTGTGTAGCCTACTTAAGGATCACAGCAAAGGGGGAGAGCTGGTGTTCATTGATAGCGTCGAAAACTAAAGTTGCTCCACTTCGAGCGCAATCAATCCCGCGTTTGGAGCTACAAGCGGCTATGATGGGGTCCCGGTTATTACATAATATCTGTTCAGCTCTTACTATTAGCATTCAAAGGCGCTTCTTGTGGACAGACTCGGCAACAGTTCTTGCCTGGCTCCGCTCCGATAGCCGCCGTTATCATCAGTTCGTCTCCTTTCGGGTTGGCGAGATTCTATCGCTCACCAGTGTAAATGAGTGGCGCTACGTACCGTCTCGAGAAAACGTAGCAGATGATGCCACAAAATGGAGCTCAGAACCATCGTTCAACCCAACTTGTCGTTGGTACCAAAGCTCGCCATTCCTGCTAGATCCAGACAGTCAATGGCCTACAGAACGGCCAGGGGATATTGCAGCGGTAAATGCAGAAAACGAAGAAATTCGAGTGATCGCCGTACATCGAACAGAAACAGAAGTGGTGAATGTGGAACGTTTTTCCAATCGGAACCGGCTGCTACGCGCGATGGCGTATGTTCGTCGTGTTATTAATGTATGAAAACACAGACCACGTGCGAGTACGCCTCTTGTAGTTCTGAATCAGATCGAGTACTTAGAGGCAGAAGGGATGTTGTGGCGTCAAGCACAGGCACAAGCATATCCGGAGGAACTATCTCTGTTGGTTGACGGACGTAGCGTTTCCAAAGGCAGTTCACTTCGTATGCTGTCTCCATTCGTGGATGAAAGGGGAGTTTTACGAGTTGGTGGTAGAATTGAAAACGCGCCAGATATTTCCTACGATGCCAAGCACCCAGTCGTGTTACCAAGAAACCATAGAATCACTTACCTCGTCGTGCTTAGTTTCCACCAGCGGTTCCTTCATGCCAATAGTGAAACAGTATGAAACGAGTTAAAGCAGAAGTTCTACATTGCGAGGATTCGAATGGTAGTACGGAGTGTATGCAGGAGCTGTCAGTACTGTAAGATTAAAGGGGCAACGCCGGTGCCGCCCTTGATGGGACCACTTCCGAAGGTCCGATTGACGCCATTCATTCGTCCATATACTTACGTCGGCGTGGATTATATGGGCCCCTTTGAAGTGAAAGTTGGTCGCAGTATCGTAAAACGGTGGATATTCTTATTCACCTGCCTTACGATACGAGCAGTTCATTTGGAGCTGGCACACAGTTTGTCTACGAAGTCTTGTGTGATGGCCTTCCGAAGATTTGTCAGCCGGCGTGAGGCTCCACTCGAAGTATTCACGGACAACGGCACCAACTTTGTGGGAGCAAGTCGTCAGTTAGCAGAAGAGATGAGGAAGATTACCGAGATAAACGTAACATGTGCAGCCACGTTCACCAACGCTCGAACTCAGTGGCATTTTAACGTTCCCGCAGCTCCTCATATGGGCGGGCCGTGGGAGCGAATGGTCAGGTCCGTCAAAAAAGCAATGCAAGCCATCTCCGATAATCTACATCATCCGAGTGACGAGGTCTTGGAGACAATAATGTTGGAAGCGGAAGGGATCGTCAATTGCCGTCCATTGACTTATGTTCCCTTGGAAGCTGCAGATCAAGAGGCACTAACTCCGAATCACTTTTTGCTGTACGGTTCAAATGGAATAAAACAACCAATAGCGGATCAGCCAGATATGCGATGTGTTCTCCGAGCCAGTTGGAATGTGGCCAAAGAAATTTTAGATCAGTTCTGGCGAAGGTGGGTTCGGGAATACCTCCCAATGCTAACCAGGCGGACAAAATGGTTCGATGCAGTCAAGCCCCTGGAACCTGGCGACCTAGTCATCATAATGGACGAACATGCCAGGAATCGCTGGGAACGTGGACGCATCCTGGAAACCTTTCCTGACAAATCCGGCCAGGTCAGGCGTGCCACCGTGCAGACAGCCAGAAGGGTGTTCGCCAGGCCGGCAGTAAAACTGGCGGTTCTTGATGTTGTAAGTGGTAGTCATCAGCCGGAGGAAGTTGCTCCGGAAGTGGCAATGGTTCACGGGTCGGGGGATGTTGGCGATACCCCTCGTCGCGGCAAGTAACTGGTGAACCAATTGACCATCCCTCGCTTGCGAAACGTCACGACCGAGCAAATCGAACGACTTGACAGTTGGGGCGATCACATCAACACAACACGATTACTCAGCACAATTGGAAGTATTCATTCAATTATAGTGAAGTGGAAGATTAAACTTTGAAATATTTATTTGCTTAATTTGAATTTACCTATTTACGTAGCCCTATTATCCACGTAGTAAGTGGAAAGTGGAGAATTAAGGTACGATACTAAAACTAATACTTACCTAGATATATTATTAAAGACTAAAACCTAACCTAAACTTACCGTTGACCATATAGGCTGTATTGGATTCTTTCTTTCGTGGTGAACCGGGAACCTGAAAGGTTAGGAAAGACACTGAAAATGTAAACTAAATAATTATATACTTACCTTTAACTAAAACTAATGAATTAAATAAATTACAGTATTTTAGCTGCTAAGTTTGCAACAAAAATACGGCGTTTGTTCTAACCATCGGGAACACGGTTTTTATTTACACGGCCTGTATCCCCTGCGTGAAAAATCTGAGTGTAATTGCATCGGAAACAATCACATTCCCAGCAGAACTTTTTGTTTTCTAATTTCAAACACTTTTGTTTCGTACTGCACACAACGGAAAATTTTAGAACAGAACTTACCGTCCCAGCAGCAGTTGAAGCGGGTGTTCTTTTTCGATTCAAATTCAAGCCATGTCTTAAGCGTTACTGGACTTAAAATTGTTTTCCCAGTTTATTTAGTCAGAATATCTGTCCTACCCTATGTATTTAAAACACAGTTCTAATTGCGTTTTAAAGTATACAACAAATAGAACGGTTGGGGATACTAATTTAAATTTTAAAATAAATCTGTTTTAAATTATGAAACAAACCGCTGTACTGAAGATATAATTATGTCAGTCCTATTACCACATAAAACACCTATATAACATAAAACGCTGCAGAATTGGTTTAATAATACAATGTTTACACTACAGAGTTATAACACGTTTTAATAATTAGCAACAAGAAAAATGTCACCAAGATAGCATAAAAACCCGTTTTAACTGGTAGTGCGAACGTTGCATAACAGTGTAATTTATCAAATAATTTCATTTTTTCCACCACTAATCGATCAAGAAATACTTAAACTTAAGATTGTTTACTTAAGTTCATTAGTACATTATTGAAAATTTAAATGGAAAATGAAATTTCATATTTCATGGAGAATCTGTATATTTCCGTTGGCGGGCGTGGGCTTCCTCATCACAGCTCTCAATATGGAACTTTTCTTTTGAATATATTTTCTGGACAGACCAGCCTATTTTTACTAGATGGATCAGCCAAATAATGCCAATCACCTAGTGAGATACTTGATTAATTAATAGATTACCGTTAAAAGACCTTCAATAAATTATGTTTTGATGGGGAGGGTATATAGCAAATTGTAACATATGAAAACAGGGGAGTGAACAAGAACGTGAGTCGATAAGTGTGATAGATAAAATTCATTTGCACGCTCTTGAAAAAAGCTACATTTTTAATGTCACCGTGGTCGTGTCCTGTACACAACCCTTTAATTTTTGCTAATAGTGAATAAGAACCATAATTTTGTAATGGCAATCTTAGGTATTAGGACGCAAAAGACTTTTAACACATTCCTTTTTCTTTTTTTTTTTTTTGACCTGCTCAGTCGTCTTGATGATGCCTCTCTCCGAGGCAACATCAAGCTAAGTAAGTATTTTGCGTCCAGTTTAGGGGGCGAGTCTTTTAAGTAGTTCTCGCCCGGCCTCGTCCGGCGTGGTCAGTCGTCAGCGGAAATTGTGATAAGCACGCGCAACCGGGTGCGAGAAAATTCGACCGTATGTTAACATGAATGTATGTGTGTATAAATAAAGGTAGTGAAACTTAGTACCTTTTCCGGGCGATATTTGTGCGAAAGAAAACGAAATAGTTTACGTTTGACCGAGTCCGGTAAGGCAAATCTGAAAGAAATCCACTACCCTGATCGCGTCGTATAAAACCAGTGACCGCCGCCGCTTCACCTAGACGGGGCTCCAAAAGTGACATCTATTGGAAGTGTTGCAACCAAAACGAAGCAAGCAGCTCCTGGTCAGGCAGGATTAAGGTCAGAAAAGGAGTTCCCAGGAATCAGGAATCAGAATATATTGGCTCAAATGGCACGTTCCCCGTACATAGTCGGGGATTTGTGCCTTGCCGTGTGTTTCATCATTTCCTGAGCGGAAGGAAAGGACAAGGAGGTGTGGGGAAGTAGAATTGGAAGGGTGGGAAAAATAACAGCACAAAAAAAAATAAACAACAGGTAAGTTAAACTCACAAGTAGTTCAACTTGCCTGCGAATAAGCCTAAAGCTCTTTACCACATTGGACAAGAAACTTTAGTATGTCTCTGAGTTTCAGTCGACCAAACATGGTTTCGTCTATATAAGAACGGCTGAAGACCCGAAATCGCAATTGCGCTACCGCTGGACAGTTGCATATCAGATGATATGAGGTTCCGTAGTCGGATTCACAAAGATCACATGAAAAAGACTCAGCGCGCTGAATAGTTGCCATGTGATAATTGAGTTTGCAGTGGCCGGTTAAAGCCCTGGTCAGCATGCCGCAGTGGAGCTTTGAAAAATGTAAGAGATTTTTCGAAGCCACTGGGCATGGTTGTTCTAGAAACTCCTTTGTTTGGCGACACGTTTGTAGATTTCTCCAATAATTGCGGTGCTCGGACGAAGCCCAGGACCGTATTTTTTCCCTTATCCAACTTGTCGAAATTGGCAGCGCGGGCTCAGGACCAACGAAGTCAATCGCTGAACCTGCCCTGGCCAATTCGTCAGCCCATTCATTTCCAGTAATACCGCAATGTCCGGGCACCCAGACAAGGTAGATAGTGTTGACAATGCTTAGTTCTTCGATTTGGGTTCGGCACGCGATCACTAGCTTGGACCGGGATTTGTCTGAGCTAAGGGCCTTGATTGCAGCCTGACTATCGGAGCAGAAGTTTATAAATCTGCCGGACAAACTCAGTTGAAGGGCCGATTGCACCCCGCACATAATCGCAAAGATTTCTGCTTGGAATACAGTACAGTATCTACCTAGTGAGTGAGATTGTTCCAATCTCATTTCACGACAGTAGACACCAGCACCAGCACGTCCCTCCATCAGAGAACCGTCAGTGTACCAAACCACTTGCGTTTGTTGTTGTCTTTCCATAAAGCCAGACAACCACTCCTCTCGAGAGGGAATCTTCACATGGAATGTCCTGTAAGGAAAACTACAAGTGAGTGTAATATCGCTGGGAGCAAGAATATCTTCACCCCATGTAACCATTTGTGACCACAATCGTGTATGACTGGTAGCAAGATCAACATGATTACTGTTTCAAAGCCCAGTAACCTGCAGTCTGTATGCACATGATAGTGCTTCTTGTTTTAAGTGTATGTGTAATGGTTTGATATTTAGAAGTGCCTCAAGAGCAGCAGTCGGAGTCGTGGTGAAAGCACCAGTCAACGCCATGAGCGCCATTCTTTGCAGATGGTTTAGCTTTGACTGGACTGTCACCACCTCTCCCCTCTGCCACCACACAAGGCATCCGTATCACAGTATTGGACGTACAATTGTCGTGTAAATCCAATAGATGTATTTAGGTTTGAGACCCCAGGTCTTTCCAAAAGTTCGTCTGCACTGCCCGAAGGCCATGCACGCTTTCTTGACTCTGAACTCAATGTGAGCAGACCAATTCAGTTTGGAATCCAATATGACTCCAACGTATTTGACTTGATCTGCACACAGCAGCTCAGAATCAAAGAACTGCAAGGGACGAACCCCGGTTGTTATTCGCTTCTTCGTGAAAAGAACCATTGAAGTTTTGCTTGGGTTAACTGATAGTTTGTCGACACCACTGTTCGACAGCTCTTAATGCCTGTTGCATTAAGTCAAAGATTGTTCCGATGCAAAATCCAGTAATTAGTATTTGGTAATCGTCAGCAAACCCGTAGGTTGGAAATCCAAGCTCATTGAGTTTCTTCAACAAGCCGTCAGCTACTAAGTTCCATAACAAAGGTGACAGAACGCCGCCCTGAGGACAACCGCAAATACTCAACTTCCGTATCTCAGCCTGTCGCAGTGACGAGCAAAGTATGCGGTTACTAAGCATTGCGTTTATCCAACCTGAGATACATGCAGGTATCCCATGACCGTGCGTAGCTTCCAGAATAGACTGGAAGGACACACTGTCAAAAGCACCCTCAATATCTAGAAATACACCCAAGCTAGATTGCTTGAGCGAGAAGGCCTTCTCAATGTTGTAAATAACATCGTGAAGCAAAGTGATCGTGGATTTCCCACACTGATATGCATGTTGCATTTTGTGCAGTGGATATTCAACTAAACTAACGTTCCTGATGTGATGATCGATTATCCGTTCCAAAGCTTTCAGAAGAAAAGAACTTAAGCTGATAGGCCTAAAACTCTTGGCTTCTTCATAGCTTGAGCGCCCCCCTTTGGGAATAAATCTAACAGTTATTTCTCGCCATGCTTTCGGGATATACCCGGTAGCAAGTCTGGAAAGCAAAATCTTTTTCAAGACATGTTTAAGAATATCAAATCCCTTTTGCAGTAGCACGGGAAGTATTCCATCTTTTCCGGGTGATTTGTATGGAGCAAAGCTGTCAACTGCCCACTTGACCGATTCAGTGGAAACCAATGTGCGTGCTAACGCCCACGAGTCCGAATCACCAGAATGAGATCTGTGAACATTGTTCAACTCCGGATCGATACAACCTGGAAAGTGTGTGTCGAAGAGACAATTAAGAACATCTTTTTCGTCCGTCACATAAACACCATCTCTGGTTTCCAAGGAGTTCATCTGAAAATCATTCGATTTGGAGAGAATTTTATTTAATCTGCTAGCCTCGTTCAGACTAGAGACATTAGTGCATAGGCTTTGCCAGCCAGCCCGTTCTGCAGATCTAAGACATTTCTTATATGCACTACGAGCTGACCTGAAAGCCCTGGAGTCATCACGCTGACGCCGGTTCCATGCTCTTCTCATAACTTTCTTCATTCTTTCAAGCTCAGCCCTCCACCAAGGGGTTCCCCTAGTCGATTTAACAGTACGAAGTGGACAAGCTTCTTCGTAGGATGCTAATATGAATGAGTTTGTCGTATCCACGACGTCATCTAAGTCGTCTAGTTGACTAATTGTTGGAAAATATCCATGAAATTTAGTCGCTAAGTTTTCCAAAAAGAAGTCCCAGTTTGTAGACTTAGGATTACGATATGTCACCACATTGAAGGTGACATCAAAATGATCGAAAAATATATATTTATGATCGGATAGAGACGGTTCAGTTTCATTTGGAACCTGCCAATTTCCCAGTTCATGCAAAATTCTTTCAGAGCAAGTGTTATGTCTAACACCTCCTCCCTTCCAGACCTCGCAAAAGTTGGTCGGTTTCTCACATTCAGAATATGGAGATTTGTACTACTTATGTACTCCATCAGTTCAGAGCCTCTCAGATTGATGTCTGAGCTGCCCCAAATGATGTGATGAGCATTCGCATCACTGCCGATAATGAGCGGAAGCCCATTTCTGCTACAATATGATACAACGCTTTTGAAATCATCAGAAGGAGATGATTCGTTATGCGGTAGGTATGCTGAACAATATATGTATTTTTTGTCTACGTTTCCGACAGTCAGTGAAACTGTGACAACACAGATATCGCGAGTTGTGAGCTCCGATATTAGACACGCGTCAATAGCCTTATTTGCAAGAATGCAAGCACGAGGCATTTCACGTGGGTTAGTCATGCCTGTCTTGTTGTAAGCAATGAAGGCAGTGTTAAGTAACTTTCCAAAATAGAAGTTTCCTTTATGGAAATACGGTTCTTGAACCAATGCTATGGAAGCTTTACCTTCCTGCATGAGTCGAGATAAATTCATAGTTGCTGTACGTTTATGTTGGAGATTAACTTGTGCTATTCTAACCATTGTTGATTAGAGAACTGTACATTTCATCTCCAACACAAATTGCACAACAACTAGAGGACACCAAGCGAGTTGGGATGTTAACGCATTTAGCGAGCCATATCAGGTTTAAATGGGACATGATCATTTGATTCCCACGATTTGCGAAGAAAATAATGGTCCACTGTGTCAGAGATTTGCATAACACAGCAAGGGCAAAACCCAAAACGCTCCGTGCGCGACTGGCATATTTTAGACCCTCCAGTCATTAAGTCCTCGGCACGGAACTACACCTTGACTTAGGGTCTCCTACTTTCAGTCGCCTCCTACGACATGGGAGCAGGACTCCAGTGGCTCAATTCTAGGCCGGATACCACACGGCCTCTGGGCAGGTTCATCTGTACACATCGAAATTTGATAATCGAAACTCAACAAAACTTCACCGAACTACCATCAGCCGAGAGTCTCAGCAAACCCCCAGCCAACAAAAATTCGGCAAAATTAAGTGGATCATCGGTGAAAAAAAAATCGGTGTGTAGAGTGAACGTTCCGCTGCGTAATGCAGCATACTGGGGAGTTCGCCCGAATCTTCCCAGGCTCCGTTCGCCATTGAGAATGTTTTAAACCCCCTCAACAATTTTACCCATAGCACGGGTCGCATGACACTATGGAATTGGGGTTCCCTTTTTGGTAGATTTTTACCACTGAAACAGGTAGTCCGTAGTGTAATTCTTAGTCGGTTGAAACAACCACTACCGACACTACACGGCTTATCTAGGCTGTTCGGTGAAAGAAGGTGACATTGAAGAACAGCTTCCATATTTAGATGGGCGAACAGCCGCAGAAGGAAGGAAGGAAGGAAGGATAACGGGAGGAGAGGGATTTGGGCTAAGCGCTTATTTAAAGGCGGCGCTGGCTCGCCTTGTCAGGGCTGCTTTAGGGCATGTGGTATTTAGGCCTAGAACGTATAGGGCCCACTACCTCGTCCTACCACACCCGCAGTCAGCCCCCGCTGCTGGTTCGGGTCGCAAATCACAACTAGTTGCTATCACGATTAAGCATTATCCACCACCTATGACCCGCCCGGTTGCTTGCAGCTCAGCTTCCCACGTAGCGTTCCTCCACCACCACGGGGCCCGGGTCAAGTAGTTAAGTAGTTCTCGCCCGGCCTCGTCCGGCGTGGTCAGTCGTCAGCGGAAATTGTGATAAGCACGCGCAACCGGGTGCGAGAAAATTCGACCGTATGTTAACATGAATGTATGTGTGTATAAATAAAGGTAGTGAAACTTAGTACCTTTTCCGGGCGATATTTGTGCGAAAGAAAACGAAATAGTTTACGTTTGACCGAGTCCGGTAAGGCAAATCTGAAAGAAATCCACTACCCTGATCGCGTCGTATAAAACCAGTGACCGCCGCCGCTTCACCTAGACGGGACTCCAAAAGTGACATCTATTGGAAGTGTTGCAACCAAAACGAAGCAAGCAGCTCCTGGTCAGGCAGGATTAAGGTCAGAAAAGGAGTTCCCAGCTTCCAGGAACATCAAAAATCCCAAGTGTTCCTTTGTTTCAGTTCGAGAATAATCACAGCACTGGAATTATCAAACTCTCGGACATAGTGGACAGGATAATAAAAACTTTCAATATTACTGGTCCTATTAAAAGTCTTATGTTAGCTTTTCTCCTTACAGTGAGAACATTTTTGAAGGAGTTGACTGCTAAATGGCCCCTCCTTTAAGCGATTGTATCCTTCGATGACTAACTCATCGAACGAGGTCACGGATTGTATCACTGTTTTACAGTGGAATTGCAGAAGTATCATCCCGAAAAGAGATTCCTTCAAAATTTTAATAAATAGTTTGAGTTGCTATGAATTTGCATTATGTGAAACTTGGTTAACTTCAGATATAGATCTCAACTTCCACGATTTTAATATTATTCGCCTGGATCGAGACACCCCCTATGGAGGAGTGCTTTTGGGGATCAAAAAGTGCTATTCCTTCTACAGAATTAACCTCCCCTCGCTAACAGGTATTGAAGTTGTCGCTTGTCAAGTAACAACCAAAGGCAAATGCCTTTGCATAGCTTCCATATATATTCCCCCCAAAACCGCGGCTGGACACCGATGGCTACAAGACATCTTAGAATCCCTGTCAGCACCGAGACTAGTTTCAGGAGATTTTAACTCTCACGGTACAGCATGGGGTTGCCTCTATGATGATAACCGGTCTTTCTCAATTCACGATCTTTGCGATAACTTTAATTTGACAATTTCATACACAGATGAAATGACATGGATTCCTGTTCCTCCAGCGCGCCCGAGCGCCTTAGACTTGTCCCTTTGCTCAACATCGCTGCGGTTAAATTGCACGTGGAAGGTCCATCTGCTGATCGTAGTCTCAATCAATAACGGTTCGAGGCCATTGAAATCAATCAATATTTCGTATGATCTCACACGAAATATCGATTGGAAGAGCTATGCTGCCGCGATATCCGACAACATCGAATCTACCCAAGAACTTCCTCCGGAGGAAGAGTACAGCTTTTTGGCTGGCTTGATTCTCGACAGCGCGAATCAAGCTCAGACTAAGCCAGTGCCCAGCGGAACATACAAAACGCTCTCCTAATCCGTAGTAGGACAAAGAGTGCTCAACCGTGTACGCGGAGAAGGCCGCCGCGTATAAGACCTTCCGGGACGACGGGTTAGCCGCTAGCCATCGACAATATGCGACGTTAGAAACGCAAATGAAAGCCAAGCAAAGTAGTTACTGGCGCCAGTTTGTTGATGGAACAACGAGAGAAACATCGATGAGCACTCTTTGGGGTACGGCCTGGCGTTTGCGAAACCGAAACATTACTAACGAGAGTGCAGCAGATCTACCGCGCCGCGTCCCCTCACGATAGCGCGAACGAAACACCTTTTTCGATGGTGGAATTCTCACTTGTTCTCTTGTCGCGTAACAATAAAGCTCCAGAGCCAGACAGCATCAAATTTAACTTGTTGAAGTATCTTCCAGACTCTGCCAAGAGACGCTTGTTGAACTTATTTAATAAGTTTCTTGAGGCTAACATTGTCCCACTCGTTTGGAGACATGTGAAGGTCATCGCCATCCAAAAACCAGAAAAACCAGCCTCCGACCACAATTCGTATCGTCCGATCGCAATGCTGTCCTGTATCCGGAAGTTGTTCGAGAAAATGATCCTATTCCGCCTCGACAATTGGGTCGAAACAAATGGCTTACTGTCAGATACACAATTTGGCTTTCGCAAAGGCAAAGGGACGAACGATTGTCTTGCGTTGCTCTCAACCGAAATTCAAATGGCCTATGCTAACAAAGAGCAGATGGCATCAGTGTTCCTAGATATTAAGGGGACTTTTGATTCAGTTTCGATCAACATTCTTTCAGAGAAGCTGCACCAGCATGGTCTGTCAGCGACATTAAATAACTTTTTACTAAACCTGTTGTCGGAAAAGCACATGCATTTTTTGCATGGTGACTTATCGACATCACGATTTAGCTACATGGGTCTTCCCCAGGGTTCATTTCTAAGACCCCCGGTTATATAATTTCTATGTCAACGACATTGATTAATGTCTTGAAGACTTGCAACTTGCAGACGATGGCGTGGCGTCTGTTACGGGACCCAAAGAGAATAGCTTGACAATTCGAAGACCATTGTCGGAGAGGAAGTTCTGCGCAAGCGAGCATTGCAATGAGCTGTTTGCAGGTAACGGCGAAAGATTCAGCATCGTCAGAACCGAACAGCAAATTGTCGACGTAGAAGTCGTGGCGAACAGCGGGTTCCGCCAGCGGAAAATGTTGCCCTTCATCATCGGCGAGCTCCTGCAGAACCCTAGTTGCCAAAAATGGAGCACTGCTTGTACCGTAGGTGACGGTGCGGAGCTGGTAGCTCTTCAGTGGAATACGAATACGGTACGAAGCTTTGTAGTGAAAGGTAGTATTGCGGTAGCGCGTCGATTTCATCGGGGCCAATCTCCCGCATACGTCCCAAACTCACATACTCGTGGATGAACTGCTGGTACATCGCCTTCTTATCGGGACTCGCACCGAGTGAGCGTACCAGAGAGAAGAAGCGACGGGTGGCGTTGTATTTGTTGTCCTTTAACTCCCAAAGCAGCTCGTCACGCTTGGGAAGCTTGACGACGTAGCGGCCGTCGGATCTGCGGGTGTGGTTCTTCACGAAATGTTCCTCACAGTATCGTTCCGACGGAGACCATCCCTTTGCATCGTGGACGTCTTCGAGCTGCCAGAATCGGTTGACCAGTTCATCGATTGTGCAAGGATTACTGAACTGGCAATTACGTGGATCGCTGTGATCATGATTTTTCAACAAGCACTCTCCGGAGACGACCCAACCGAACTCTGTATTCTGCAGAAGCGGTAACTCTACCCCGAGCGATATCCTGCCGTATCGAAGAACTTGGAAGAAATGGGCGGCGTCCAGAATCATGTTAATGTCGCCAGTAATAGCGAACGCTGGATCTGCAAGCTCCATGTGCTTTGGAATCGGCCAGTGGCGGGCTTCTACCGTCGACTGGGGTAGCTTCACGGTAATAGAAGGCAGAACGAGCATGGAGCATTGTACAGAGAAGGGAATGACTCGAGAGAAGATAGTTATCGTGGCCTGGTATTCAACCAGCGTTGTAGTGTTTCCGATTCTGCTTATCGGAATAGCATGCGGCAATCGGATGCAGTCGTTCGCAAAGAACCCCAGAAACAAAGTTGCGTTGGGAAGCACAGTCAAGCAAGCAACGAGCAGTGACGATGCGACCTCTATCGTTAAGGATGTTCACTAGCGCAGTTGGAAGGAAAACGGTTCCAGGAATCATTTCACCAGTATGTGAACTCATGGAAGGCGCATGAATGTGGGCTACGTTTACGACTGAGGTAGAGGTAGACGGTTGCTGGATGGGAGCTTCAGAAACAGACTGGGCTGACAGTGAGTTTGGAGCATGCAGCGCAGATGCTGCGGTGAGAGTCGGCTGAAGAGCAACACAGCAAGTTGATCCGGTGACTAGACCACTAGCCGGTTGTCACGGTAAAGATAGATACGTCTACCTTTATCAAGGACACATGATAGTGAACTCGGGTGATTCGTATTCATTATCAGAAGGCAAAAATTAAGCCCGCATGATATTAAGCCTGTTCTAATGACCCTGCCACTTCTAGCTTTCCGATCTGTTTACTTCACATCCTTGCTCTCACTTGAGTACTATGGCTCTAAGTTTCATAACTTTCCCTACCCTGTAATCTCTAGCTAATTGAATGTCGTTAAAAACGTAAAAGAAAATGTGACTAACATAGTCGAAATAAAAAAAATGTCTTACCAGATCGATCCGTTAGTGGAGGTTGAGTTTCCGAAATTCTGGACAGCTGTACAGGTAGTGGCTCTCACCGCACTTGTCGCCCGGCTTCTGCTTGCTGGCGCTGGAAGAGGGTACACTGGATACAGCAGTTTGCCGTGTAGCTGCGACTGGATGTCGAATTTGGCTTGCTGCGAGCAGGAGCGGTGTTCGAAGCGGCTGAAGAAACTGCTCGCAAAACTCGAGCGTAGTTCTGGAGGAAGTTTACCGTCGTCACGTATGATGGCATTGAAGTTGACGCACCAGTGCTTGTGTCCTCTGATGTGCCGGCGGTTCCTCCCAGAACCGAAGCGATGTTGTCAGCATCGAGTTTGCTACAGTGGTTCTCCCATTCCCGGAGCGTACAAGGATCGAGGCGTATAGATAGCTGGTAAACCAGGATAGAGCTCCATCGGTCTGCTGGTTCACCCAAGCTCTTCAGAACGGAGATATGCTGGTCGAAGCGATCGATCAGCGCAAGCAGATCTTCAGCTGATTCCTTGTGCAACGCTGGAATGTAGAAAAGCGTCCGAATGTGACACTTGATTAACTGCCGGTTGTTCTCAAAACGCAGCTGCAACGTTCGCCAAGCGTCCTTGTAGCCCTGCTCGCTTAACTTGATATGGTCGAGAATGCGCTCTGCCTCTTCTTGAACGAGGTCCTTCAGATAGTGCGTCTTCTCGACCGCACTGATGTCGCTCCGGGAACCTACAGCGGATTCAAACGAATCGCGAAAAACACACCAGTCTTCTAACTTACCGGTAAACTTTGGTAGATTAAGCTCCGGAAGCCTGATGTTCAATGGTGTCGATGGTGCGGGGTTGGCGGAAGGGGGAGAATGCGTTTTCTTCGCCAGTTTGGCCAAGTAGAAGGACCGGAGAGCATAATAGCGACCGTCGAACGACTGCCGTTCCTTTTTCAGGTCGATTGGCTCCTTATCGGTGGAAACAATCCAATTTCACCACCATCCGGTGAAACTCATCGTAGAATTTCTCCAACTTTTCCGCCCACGCTTCTACTTGGCCCGCAAACTTTCTGTCCTTGTCGAACTCTTTCGCATAGTACTCCAACAAAGCCACTGAATCCACAATAGCTGCTTCGTCTGCTCCAACTCACAGGATTTTCTCTCGTCTTCCATTTTCTTCTTCGATAGCGCCGTATTCCCGTTCACTCACGCAATTTTCCACCTCCAAGAATCCAAGATGCACCCGAGCAGTCAATTTGCCAAATCAAAATTTATCCGTGAAACTTTAAAACTTTTTTGAAAATCTATCTTCAGAAATCTTTACGTTCCAGCGCGTGCGCGCACCGTTCATGCAGTAGGTAAACAACGAACACTACTTACACTATCGTCAGCTGGTTGTTTCTCGCACGCACTGCACGTTATGACGATGGAATTATTCTGCGATGGTGGATTCTTGGAGGGAACACTATGCAGTTTTGTTCGCACTACCGCGTAAAATGGCTAGTTTGCCGCTTGGGGACGCTACCGAAAATCACTTTTCGCGCACTTTTTCTGGCTTCACCCGTCTTCAGCGGGGCTGTTCTTCGCTATTTTTCGCCTATTCTGGGCCATTTACGATTACTTTTGCCTATTCTGGGAAGTTTTATGTTCACTTTTTGCCTATTCTGGGCAGTTTTCTGTTCACCCGCGGGCACTTTTTCTTCAGATCCGGCTCGAAGGACCAAATTTATGTTCACGCACTTCACCACTCTTCTTACTTTTGTATCTTTCCGAAACACTTTTGCTGTTATTTTCACCTGCTGAATCTGGATTTAGGATATCGCGAAATAAAGAACTTGTAGAATTTTTTTATGCGACCGACACCACTGTTTGCTTTTAACTATCTGTTTTATTGTATGTTTTTGTGTACATTTGTCTATGTGTGTTTCATGCTGCGGCTGCTTGACAGCTATGTTATGGTTTGCAGAATTCATTTCTGCTTAGGGTTTGCACAGTGGGCGACTGTGCGAATCGTACGGTAAGTATTTTACATTGCATTTTGTTTCTAAAATTCTATGATTAGTTTACTTTTTCTTAGCGCTAGGTAAGTATTTACAGGTATGTACAATGCATAAAATTTCATTTCATTTCAGGTTCATGTTGTGGTGGATTAAAGGTGAGTATTGAACAACAGTATTAAATAAGACAATATTATTACAAACGTAGTTGAACACAACCATTTGTATAACTTCAGCCTAAAACTAACTGAAAATAGTAGTGCTGCTGTATATTGCACCAATTATAAAAAATACGTTTTCTAAATATTTTATTCTAAACTTTAATAACAAAAAACCGATTTAATCCACCTAGCAGTGAGATGAGACATTTCTTACACATTTCACTATTGGATTAGTTTGCAGAACTCACGAGAAGTAGGCACCCAACTATAGGTGGGATGAAAACAGTTTCTAGTCGTGCACGAATAAAATCTCGAATAAACTGAATAAATTAAAGAAATCAACAAAACGACCATAATAAAAAAGTAAAGCAAAAAATGAAATAATAGGTTTAAATTCATAAAATAAGTAGAAAAATTAATATAAATCAAAATTATAAAATACACGAATCAAATTAGACTAGGTTATTAAATAAAAATTAAGATTATATTTGGAAATAGTTATAAGATTAATAAAATAAATTGACTCATACTAACAAATTAAATGAAATATAACGAATGACTGAACATGAAATGCATAAAATTAAAGATATGAATAAAATGAAACAAAATAATCAAATGAATCAAAGAAATCAAATGAATCAAATGAATCAAATGAATCTAATGAATCAAATGAATCAAATGAATCAAATGAATCAAATGAATCAAATGAATCAAATGAATCAAATGAATCAAATGAATCAAATGAATCAAATGAATCAAATGATTCAAATGCATCAAATGAATTAAATTAATAAAATTAATCAAATTAATCAAATAAATCAAATGAATAAAATGATACAAATGATTCAAATGATTCAAATGAATCAAATGAATCAAATGAATCAAATAAATCAAATGAATCAAATGAATCAAATGAATCAAATGAATCAAATGAATCAAATGAATCAAATGAATCAAATTAATCAAATTAATCAAATTAATCAAATTAATCAAATTAATCAAATGAATCAAATGAATCAAATGAATCAAATGAATCAAATGAATCAAATGAATCAAATGAATCAAATGAATCAAATGAATCAAATGAATCAAATGAATCAAATGAATCAAATGAATCAAATGAATCAAATGAATCAAATGAATCAAATGAATCAAATGAATCAAATTAATCAAATGAATCAAATGAATCAAATGAAACAAATGAATCAAATGAATCAAATGGATCAAATTAATCAAATTAATCAAATTAATCAAATTAATCAAATTAATCAAATGAATCAAATTAATCAAATGAATCAAATTAATCAAATGAATCAAACGAATCAAATGAATCAAATGAATCAAATGAATCAAATGAATCAAATAAATCACATGAATCAAATGAATCAAATTGATTTAATTCATCCATTGAATACAATGAATCAAATTAATGAAATGGATCAAATGAATAAAAGGAATGGATGAACAAAATGAATAAAGTAAATAATAAATGAAATGCATAAATAAAACAAACGAATCAAGTAACCAAATGAACTGAAGTGATAAAATGAATAAAATGAAGGAAATGAGCAGAATAAAATGCATTGATTGAAATGAAAAATTAAACAATGGTAAAAGGTTATAAATCAATATAAAGAAATAAATTGAATCAAATAAATTATTTGGATGAAGTGATTAAAACTGAAAAAGTAGTCAGATTATTAAAATGAAGAAACTGAACAAAGTTAATAAACTGGAAAAAAATGAATAAAATGCATACAATGAAAACAATGAATAAAATAAGTTAAATGAATGATATGAGTAAAATGCACAAAAAGAATAAACTGATCAGAGTGAATCCAAAGAATGAAACGAATAAAATAAGTAAAATGAACGCAGATGAACAAAACGAATAAAAAGATGCTGAATGAAATAATTAATTGAAATGAAATGGTAATATTTTTGAAGCTAAAAACATTTTTGAATAAAGAAAATGAATAAACCGGATTGTACGAATTTGAAAACCATTGCATCAGAAAGTTTTGAAATGTTTTTAAAAATACCATCTTCTGAGGAAAGGCTAATAAATATGCAATTGACTTTCTAGGGCTTCCACCTTTTTTGGGTTTTATTCTTTTTGTTTTCATGCTTCTTTACTTGACGCGTCGTTTTAAGATTATCTTGTGTTTCTACTTTATTGTTGGACCTTAATTAGTTATCAGGAACCTGGAACGTTCAATTTGCTTTGGAATTCGAAGTTTACTTTTTGGTCACATATTCCCGAAAAAAAGATTTATGTATTGAATAGAATTTACTGGTCCAGTATTTTAACGCGCAATTGAATATAGCAAAGTTAGACAAGGTCACATGTGCTTTCAAGCCCCTTGAACAGAGAACGACAGGAAGAATGCGATTCGTGAATGAGACAGGTAGATATTTCAACGTTTTTATTTGCATTGAAGTAAATAGTGTGAAATGTCTAGGCTATGTCGATAGCATAAAAGCCATGCATTCAGTTGATTGCAATGCAGTATCTTTCCATGCATCCTTATAGCTTTCATATTGTTTCGTTCGGAATTCTCGTGCAGGAAATATGAATAAATAAGTCCTATGCAGACCAATACTGTGAAAAAAAAAATGGTTCAAACTACTCAGTATATCCAGATATGGACGACGATAAGTTAGAAGACACATTGTAGTTGCGCCCCCCATCGAGAGTGGATACTTTGGGAGACTTCTTTTCCTGGATCTAATTTGTGGATATTTTTGGTCTTTGATCCGTTATTTCTCATGAAAGTTCGTACCAATATAACGAATGTGCAGCTGATACAACTCATGGTTATTCGCCTGCGCCACGTTCCGTCCTCCATCTGCACTCCACCATAGATGGTACGCAACACCTTTCGTTCGAAAACTCCAAGGGCGCGTTGGTCCTCAACGAACATAGTTCAGGTCTCGTGGCCGTAGAGGACCACCGACCTAATCAGCGTCTTGTAGATAATCAACTTCTTGCGGCGGCGAATTTTGTTCGACAGAAGCGTCCTCCGAAGTCCAAAGTAGGCACGATTTCCCGCCAAGATCCGTCTCTGAATTTCTCTGCTGTTATCATTGTCGTCGGTTAGCAGTGAGCCCAAATACATGAATTCGTCGACCATCTCGATTTCGTCACCGTCAATCCGAACTCGGGTGGGAGGTTCACATTGTCGTCTCTAGAACCTCTTCCTCTCATGTATTTTGTCTTCGAAACGTTGATGGCAAATCCAATCCTGCTGGCTTCAGCTTTTAGTCTTTGAACATATGTTTCATTCAAAATTCAATAGAGATACGAATAGTTTAAATATCGCACGTGGAATGTCTCTTTTGGAAATTTTCATGTCAAACTTTCATATTACCCAGCTAAGCCAAATTTTTTTCCGATATAGCCATGAATTTCCTTAATTATAGTGCAGATAAAGGCTTTGAATACAATTGAATTAAAGTTGAGTTGATGTAGCAGCAGATAAAAAATAGTTTTGTTTGCTCAAACCTTCGCAATTACAATTAATAAATATGTCAGATTGGCAGAAGATCTTATCACACAACTTAGAAATGGATACAGAAATAGCTAGATAGATGCGATAGAAGAGAAACAGAGAGAGATGGGGGGGGGGGGGGGGGAGCGTGTGATGAATGGCAAATGTTGGTTAATGCAGTGACATTATTTTTATAGGTATATTATTATGATATATTGATTTCTTATATTCTTATCATAAATAATGTAAGTAGTAATTTTTGCGCCATAACCAGTATAACCTAAGTCTTGCAAAAGAGCTAAATTTTCACTAGATTTTTGGGCTTCAAACATACTTACTACTTTACTTCCGGTGGACAGTGGTTTAAAACGCGAAAAACGTGATCGTTTTGAATAACTTCGAAATGGTTCGTTAAAGCGATATACAACCTTCGGAAGAATTTGTGACAATGGAACGCTTCTTCTTTCTAAATAAAAAAAATTGTTGATTAATCCTCCTATAAGTGAGATGCAAAATTTATTTCTCGTATAATTAAAGATAGCGAGTTGAAGTATTCAGCAAAGTTGTAGTAAATTCATTTATAAGAAACTTTACCGAAGGTGGAAATGTCCTATATTTAATGGTTTTTAAGGTATCGAGCATTATTTGAGAAAAGACCGGAAAAATCATTTTTTTCATCATAACTTTTTTTCAAGATTTTTTAGAAGGCCACAATGTTCTACAGAACTGTCACAATTAATGAAATACATAATTTTTGTGAACAAAGTAGGGGAACATGGGGAGACTTGACCAGGTTTTCAGTTAAAACTGCATAAATCTCTAAAAAAGCCTTCAATCCCCCAAAAATCATTCAGATATAATGCGCAAAGTTATTGCGCGTCTTCATGATTTTTTGCAGAATTTTTAATTTAATTTTTGAAAAGTTACAAAAGTTTTTCTGTGATCGTTTTTTCTGGTCAAGTCTCCCCATTGCGGGGAGACTTGACCAAGAGAATTTTGAAAAATCATAACAAAAAATAATGACATAAAATATACTGTAATTATTTTTTTTCCGTATTGTCGAGATCCTTAGGTAGCAGTAAAAAATATAAAAGGGTTGCATTTGATAAATTTCTATTTTTTAATGAATTTCTTTTTAAGGATTAACTGCACTGCTTGCATTGCGTGTTCACACGTCACAAAATCCGTCCTACTATTGCTAACTTTGTATACTAATACTAAAATATCAAGACTTTTGTTTGAGGTGGGATTTTTTTATGGCGTGATTAACATTAACAGTAGATACCAAAGCATAATAAATATCAGGAATTTTGTATCTTTCTTCAGCTAATTGCCACTTGGTCAAGTCTCCACATAAAATCTTGGTCAAGTCTCCACAACATTAGTTATTGCGTTCAATGTCATGCAAATTCTAGTAATAACTATTCCAATGTTCCAGTTTATGTAAAACCATTTCACTGCTTCACAAGGATTAAGATGGTATATTAGTCCTTTAATAGTAATTAGTAGTTGAGTAGATATGTCGATACAAAGTTTGATAAAAAATTACATCATTTAATGCAAATTTATTAATCACGTAATATTTTCTGCAAGGAAAGAATTTTTTACTCCAAACTTTCAAAATTACCTTAAGGGATCGAAACAAGTATAAAAAAATTTTTGAAAAAAAATTAAGAATCGAATAGAAGACGCAATAGCCGAAAATAAAATTTTGCGCTTGGTCAAGTCTCCCCATGTTCCCCTAATAAATTATGTTGAACCGTTTTTGAGATATTCACGTTTTTTGTTCGAAATACGGCCTACTTTGCTCTCAAATAACTCATGAACGGGCAAAAACGGGCAGACCACTCAGTATGGGTTTGAAAGTAATACAAAAATGCTATAAGCATCTGAACAAATCCTTTGTATCCGGTTGTATCCAGGGCTCTGGTAGCTAGAGTCGAAAAAGATGTTTTTCTAGTCTAAAATCATGGTATGAAACATATTCGGTGAAGCTGAAGAGATAAAGTGGTAGTGTCTTCAGAAAAGTTTTGGAGAATACTCTTACAAGAAACATTGCCGAAGACATCGGCTTTCTATCTTTACTGGTTTTTGGATAAAGTGAATTGTTCGGTGGTAGTACGGGTAATACGCTGGTTTATAGGCCAGTAGTCGTATGGTCAAGCCCTAATGAGAAAGGATTTTTAGTATAAGTAGGCGGCACATAAACCCTGACATTGACTTCAAAGTGTGTCGACAGAGAAGGTCAAGTTCCACAATGAAATGTAGTACCAAGACTTGGACCATCAATATAGGATTGATTGTTCGTGTTTGCGAAGAACGAATTGACGGTTGAATTTGCATTGGTATATAAATGAAAAAGAAATATTCGTATAGTAATTCGTTTACTATTCACAATCGCTATTACACTCATCCGCATCAGAATCTTCGTCAGAGTCACTTAAATCCAACATGAACAATGCATCTGGGTCGAATTGTCGTTTTGATTTGTTTGCGGTATTCAATTCCACCTAGATGAAGTGGCATTTTTAGTAATGTTGAATATAGCAGCAGTATCATGGTATGGTTAAGTTGTTATCATATATTTTATACTTATAAGCAAAATGAAAAACACATTTGCGTATATTTATATGCATGTCACTGACAGTTCACGGGATAATATATTGAAAAATTCACATATTATCTACATTTATGCATACCTGTAACCGATGACATGACTTTTGCAAAGTTCAGTAATGTACGTTGCCGTAACACAACACGGATCGCAATTGTTTCACGTCACACTTGATTAAAACTGCAAATTCATATTAAGCCAACAAAACTGTTTTTCTGCACACAAAATCTGACACAACACTAGACAGCGATAATGCGACACAAGTAATCAAAGCATGCAAGATTACCAAATGAAACCATTTTTGTAGGGTTTCCATAAATGGTGCACCTTATCTAAACAACCAGTAGAGATAGAAAGCCGATGTCTTCGGCAATGTTTCTTGTAAGAGTATTCTCTAAAACTTTTGTGAAGACACTACCACTTTATCTCTTCAGCTTCACCGAATATGTTTCATACCATGATTTTAGACTAGAAAAACATCTTTTTCGACTCTAGCTACCAGAGCCCTGGATACAACCGGATACAAAGGATTTGTTCAGATGCTTATAGCATTTTTGTATTACTTTCAAACCCATACTGAGTGGTCTGCCCGTTTTTGCCCGTTCATGAGTCATTTGAGAGCAAAGTAGGTCGTATTTCGAACAAAAAACGTGAATATCTCAAAAACGGTTCAACATAATTTATTACTATGTTCACAAAAATTATGTATTTCATTAATTGTGACAGTTCTGTAGAACATTGTGGCCTTCTAAAAAATCTTGAAAAAAAGTTATGATGAAAAAAATGATTTTTCCGGTCTTTTCTCAAATAATGCTCGATACCTAAAAACCATTAAAGATAGGACATTTCTACCTTCGGTAAAGTTTCTTATAAATGAATTTACTACAACTTTGCTGAATGCTTCAACTCGCTATCTTTAATTGTACGAGAAATAAATTTTGCATCTCACTTATAGGAGGATCAATCAACATTTTTTTTATTTAGAAAGAAGGGGCGTTCCATTGTCACAAATTCTTCCGAAGGTTGTATATCGCTTTAACGAACCATTTCGAAGTTATTCAAAACAATCACGTTTTTCGCGTTTTAAACCACTGTGCGGTGACGCCACGAGTATAATTATATGAGAAATCTTTTATTTCACTATTAGGTGAATTACTTGTTGATCTGTGTATTGATATACCATCCAACATTTACCTCATGATTGAACGCAATGGGATTAGTTTGGCATCACTGTTTGGTACACCCCGGTCGTCAACAAAGCTAGTAGTTTTCTTTTTAATATATACTTGTTGAACAATCGTGATCGCTTTTATTTTTGTACTGTTTATTTTTCGTGTTAATCGGTTGTGCAAGAACTTTGAAGTTCCGTGAACTTATCCATCATCATATCTGATAGCTGCAAGTGTTGTTTTTAGTGAAAGTGATAGTTTTGTGTTTTTTTTTCTACTTGACGTTATCACTTTGCACAACGTTACGCTCAATTTGTTGGCAAAAGCGACATCTTCTGGTGGATAGCTGATAGTTGCATGCAAGTTCGCCTCATTTTTGCTGCGTATATTGCATACCCGGTAGGCGTTTTTTTTTCTTCGCTCAAAAGAATGGCTTGTACCAACTGCTCGAAAGTTATAAATGATTCTGAGCGAATCACCTGTCGTGGGTACTGCGGAAATTCGTTTCACATGATATGTGTCAAGATGGATAATGACGTTCGTGATGTCCTGGGAATCCACTCACGGAATTTATTCTGGATGTGTTACGGATGTGCTGATTTGTTTTGTAACGATAATTTCCGCAACATGGCTTCGCGTTGTTGCGACAATACAATGCCCGACGACAATTCTCTGAAATCATTAAAGGATGACATAGCTGATTTAAAAGATGTCGTTAAAGCTCTCTCGGTTAAAGTCGACACAAAACCGCTATCTCCAACGGTAAATACACCTTGGACAAGGATTGCTGCATATAATCCCGTTCCAAACACTCCTAAGCGCAAGCGTGAAGATGATCCGCTCAAAGCAAAAATCACTAATATTCGTGGAGCAAAAGCTGCGTTTGAAACGATAAAACCAGTATCTCCACCTGAGGAGCTGTTATGGGTCTACTTGTCTGCATTTGATCCCAGCACGACGGACGATGAAGTTTCTACACTTGTGAAAGATTGTCTGGGAAAGGATATGCAACCAAAAATAGTTCGCCTAGTTCCTAAGGACAAGGATCTCTCATCTCTGAGCTTCATCACCTTCAAAGTTGGCGTTAGCAAATCATGCAGGGATGAGGCTCTGTCCAAAGACTCTTGGCCGGAGAACAACTACTTTCGTGAATTTGTGACCAATTCAAAAATTCAACGGCCTATCATCAGGATTGCTGCGGAGAAGAATCCATCTGGTGGTGGACAGTAGCGCCAAGCTATCCCGGATAAACTCGTCTGTCTAACTTCATGTTCCTCGGTGAGCGACCTCGGACTACCTGACGAATCGGCACCTTCTTCTGGGTCAGGTAAAGCCAAGAAGGGTATATGTCCTTCCAAAGCACTTCAAGATACTGCACAATATCATGCAACTTCACATGGATGCTGTGAATAACGCTGCTTCACAAGCTGGCGCGGATGGCGTGATGATTGTCCTTGGTGATTTAAATCAGCCAGGGCTCATTTGGGTGCCGTCACGACACGGATACGCTTACCCAGACCCGATTGCTTCGACAACCAACATCGCCAGTCGTTTGCTACTGGATGGATGTGCTTTCAACGGACTAAGTCAAGTAAGCATGATTCTTAACCACCAGTCACACTTTCTGGATCTCGTCTTTGTTAGTGAAACTATTATACCTGTATGTTCCGTCAATGAAGCATCCAGCGTGATTGTTCCACTTGACAACTTTCATCCCGCGCTTGAAATCTCAATTGGCACTATTCGATCAGTTCAGTATGTAGAAACTCTTTCTGTCGACCGTCTCAACTTTCGCAAAACTGATTTTGTAAAGCTGCGCAGTTCTCTGTCGCAAATTGATTGGAGTGTACTGCATGCCCAAGTGAGTGTTAATGTTGCAGTTGCCATCTACAAGCGACTACTACTGAACTGTGTTGAGACCTCAGTGCCTAAATGTCAGCCTCCTAGCAAGCCGCCCTGGTCAAACAGCACTCTTCGAAAGTTAAAACGTACTCGAGTAAAAACCCTACGTGCGTACACAAATCGACGGAGTCCTCTTTCTAAGCGCATGTTCACTTTAACCAGTAATGAGTATCGTTGTTACAACAAGCTTCTGTGCAAACGCTATGTAAACCGCATCCAGAATAATCTACGCCGAAACCCGAAGGGCTTTTGGTCATTTGTCAACACGAAGCGAAAAGAAACTGGACTTCCATCAAGGATGCTTTACGACGGCGAAGAAGCTACGACAACTGTGGCACTATTCGATCAGTTCAGTATGTAGAAACTCTTTCTGTCGACCGTCTCAACTTTCGCAAAACTGATTTTGTAAAGCTGCGCAGTTCTCTGTCGCAAATTGATTGGAGTGTACTGCATGCCCAAGTGAGTGTTAATGTTGCAGTTGCCATCTACAAGCGACTACTACTGAACTGTGTTTAGACCTCAGTGCCTAAATGTCAGCCTCCTAGCAAGCCGCCCTGGTCAAACAGCACTCTTCGAAAGTTAAAACGTACTCGAGTAAAAACCCTACGTGCGTACACAAATCGACGGAGTCCTCTTTCTAAGCGCATGTTCACTTTAACCAGTAATGAGTATCGTTGTTACAACAAGCTTCTGTGCAAACGCTATGTAAACCGCATCCAGAATAATCTACGCCGAAACCCGAAGGGCTTTTGGTCATTTGTCAACACGAAGCGAAAAGAAACTGGACTTCCATCAAGGATGCTTTACGACGGCGAAGAAGCTACGACAACTGTGGCGAAATGTACGCTGTTTGCCAGATTCTTTTCGAGTGTTTTTTCAACTGACTCGCCAACCGCAATCGAACTCGAAAATGCCTCTCGTGACGTTCCTGCTTGTGCTGTTGATTTTGATGTGTTTACTGTCTCTGAACAAATGGTTATATCTGCAATCCGGAAAACCAAATCATCTTATGCACCTGGCCTCCGTGCTATACCTTCAACTGTATTGAAAAAATGTTCGGACTTACTTGTAACACCACTTGCATATATTTTTAACCTATCGCTTCAACAGCAAACGTTTCCTGAGGATTGGAAACGCTCAGTAATGTTCCCGGTATTCAAGAAATGTGACAAACGCAACATAGCGAACTATCGCGGAGTCACTTCGCTAGGAGTCGAATCTAAAGTGTTTGAATCAATTATCAACGAAGCGTTATTTTCTGCTTGTCGACACTACATTAGCACATCCCAGCACGGATTTTTCCCAGGACATTCAGTCGAGCCGAATCGCGTCTGCTTTACGTCATTTTGCACAGAACAAATGTCTAAGAAATTGCAGGTGGATACTATTTACACTGATCTAAAGGCAGCTTTTGAAAAAGTTAATCATGAGATACTGATAACAAAGCTTGATAAGCTAGGGTGTTCTACTAAAATCTGCCATTGGCTTCGATCCTACCTTGTGCACCGTGAAGTCGTTGTTCAAATTGGCGATATTGTTTCAGAATCCTTTTTCAACACTTCCGGAGTTCCTCAAGGTAGTACGCTAGGTCCACTACTTTTTTCACTGTTCGTGAACGATGCGGTTTTCGTTCTAAGCCGTGGAGGAAAGCTGTTTTTTGCCGACGACTTAAAATTTTTTCTTGTTATGCGGAATGAAGCCGATTGCCGAAATGCGCAGCACTAACTGCGCTACAAATAGTCCAATTTTAGCAATAGGTCGTCGCTTCAACGAGTTTGCTGAAATTTTTGACTTCGTCATGAACTCTTCGCAGTTTCGTCGTCGTCTATTGTCATTATTTTAATTATGTTTAGTGTACCTTAGTTTAGTATAGTTCATTAAGACAAATTGTCAGTTGGACTTTTTTTATACAAATACAAATACAAATACAAATACAAATACAAATACAAATACAAATACAAATACAAATACAAATACAAATACAAATACAAATACAAATACAAATACAAATACAAATACAAATACAAATACAAATACAAATACAAATACAAATACAAATACAAATACAAATACAAATACAAATACAAATACAAATACAAATACAAATACAAATACAAATACAAATACAAATACAAATACAAATACAAATACAAATACAAATACAAATACAAATACAAATACAAATACAAATACAAATACAAATACAAATACAAATACAAATACAAATACAAATACAAATACAAATACAAATACAAATACAAATACAAATACAAATACAAATACAAATACAAATACAAATACAAATACAAATACAAATACAAATACAAATACAAATACAAATACAAATACAAATACAAATACAAATACAAATACAAATACAAATACAAATACAAATACAAATACAAATACAAATACAAATACAAATACAAATACAAATACAAATACAAATACAAATACAAATACAAATACAAATACAAATACAAATACAAATACAAATACAAATACAAATACAAATACAAATACAAATACAAATACAAATACAAATACAAATACAAATACAAATACAAATACAAATACAAATACAAATACAAATACAAATACAAATACAAATACAAATGCCTAATCCAAGGGATAAATACTAGAACTCACTGTTGCTTTATCAACACATTATTTTGTCTTTGAAGTGAACTTATATATTGTGTTTTAAGAAATATTATAAATATTATTATAAACGTAATTCTCAAAATATTCTCAACATCGAATTCCTTGAATCACGTAGATGTGTTTTCATACCCCGATATTCAAAATCGGTTTAGTTTTGCCCCTAAAACACCAGTAAAGCAATACTCTGTATGAAACAATCTAATTTTTAGTTAGTGGAAATTGGTAAGCGAGGACTAAAATACAAAATGTTTAATATCTCCGCCGCTCGTGCACGGATTTTGACAATCTATAGCTTGTTAGAAAGGTATTTTTACAAGCTTTCTATTTATATGCGGTTTGTAGGACAATATTATATTGTTCGGAAATTATTTGCGAAAAACCTGCTGTTTTTTGACAAAATCGTCCATATCTCAGAAAGTAAACAACATATCGAAAATCAAAATTAATAGTGTCAAATGGCAACGTTAGGCCTTTCATTTGAAACTAGTTTCATTAAGATCGGTTCAGCCACTGCTGAGATAATTACATGACATTTTGTACATACATACACACACACGTACAGACATTGTCTCAATTTGTCGAGCTGAGTCGATTGGTATATGAGACTCGGCCCTCCGGGCCACGGAAAAAGTTTTCAAAGTTTGAGCGAATCCTATACATTTCTTTTGAAAGAAATGTAAAAAGTTATAATAAATGGCGAGATCCGGCAAATTTTCTGAAGCAGTATTACAAAACAAGATCTCAGCTACCCAAAAACTATTTTAACTCTTCCGGACTTGTCCGGTCCATAAATTCCAAACGATTTCAAAATATTGAATTTTTACTAATTTGATACAATACACCGAAATGCTGTAGGGCCAAATAATATGTTTGGAAAAATGTATCTCTATGAATACGTGCACAGGCGTTCTTTCCACTGTCCCTTTTCCTTAGTTATGAGCATTTCAATTTGGGAGTACCCGGGTACCCTCGTCGGCCGGTTAAAGGTGTTTTTTTGTTGGACACATAACGGTTAAGGAATGGAACCACTGTGTGCAGTGGTAAAAAGTGTGTCGGATATATTCCAATATTGCTGAACAAACACACATGTTTACGGCACTTTCAAGTATGATTCACACGATATATCAGCCTTCCGTCACCAGTACAAAACGTCAACGAAGCGTCAATATTAGTTACATGCAGTTAAATGGAAGCATTCACACACAATATCAACGGCACGGAACGTTTTAACGTACGGCACTTGTGAACGGGCACAAGAGAAAAGTATTAAACTTATCCTGACGGAACGGTGACGCTCCGTTTACGTTGACGGAAGCTGATGTATCGTCTGATTCGTCCTTTAAGCTATGTGCAATACTTTTAAACACACCACGAAACAAATTTAAAATAACACTCTTGCTTCTAGATCGAAAAGGATCTGAAACTATTCCTAGGACGCTCAGATAGACCAATTTCGACGAAGCCATCTCGCACGAGAAACACCTTTCCCTTGGCTTTTCTGTTCGGATGGTTGATAAAACGACATTGAAGCTCGCTCGGAGCCCGAAATGCAAAAAATTTGCTCTTGTTTGTGCGGTACTCACGCAGATTGGATAAAGAAAAAAGAGTAACGAACTTGTGTGCAAGTGCCAATCGAGCCAATATATTGTCGCGCTTATAATAAAATCTCATACTGCGGGCGTCTGAAAGGCGCATCAAATATAGCCGCAGTTGCTCCGCAAGCCGATTTCAGTGGAGCCACTACACAATGAGACAGTCGAACATAAGCGAACTATAGAAGTGATAATCAGTCTCTATTGCTAATGAATGTAGAGGGTCAATGTTTGTTTATTTTTCTGCCAGCTGTGTGCTTTTCGAAAGCTTCAAGGAAAAAGTTCCCTTTAAACTTATATAGGCGGCTGTCACGCGACTATCTCAATTGAGCTTTCATATAATCGCATATCGAGCGATTATCCTGCAAGGCACAATATACTGATTTCTGATTCTGTGCGCGAGTGGAGGCTGTGTTCTACCCTGTGTCCATCTTCTTGCGAAATAGAAGCAGCGAACATCTTATTCATAGTCTGGATCAAATGATGGCTGTATAACATGTAATAAATTTATTAGTTTACCTTGGTGTACCCGAAATGACTCAGCATTTCAAGCCAAACATCCGCTTGATGATAGAATGGTGGAACAGTACGAAGAAATGACACGTGAATATTTTTATCCGAAAACGCCGCATCTCGCGATGATATACCTAGTAAAAGCAAAATAGACATGTTAATACTGAAATCATTTAGTATAATGGAACAAACCAATGATAGGAATTTGATAGAATCCGTTAGTATAACTGACAGCTGCTGGTGATAAATCTCCAGTAGGCTCGTGTGAAACAACAACTGCGTAGACCTAAAACAAAATCAAAGAGTTATGCACAGGTATACCTCGATAGTACGTGCCCTCGTTAATACGTACCCTCGATAGTGCGTACATTTTGCCTCGATAGTACGTACACCTACCGACAAAAAAACTTATTGCTTAATTTTGTAAGCTACAACAAAATGCGACACATTTTATTGAATTTTTACGGGTTTCAAGTAACTTCTGCATACTTTAGAGAGGTTATGTCAGGGGTTCTGTGCTACTCAGAGTAGTTCCGCGAACTCCAGCAAAGTATTCCAAAGTTCAAGTAAGCCATAAATGCATCGTGAAAATCTATCAAGTATGAAAAACGTCCTTCAAGCTTCGAGGACGTCCTACAGGTATTTTGAAAGTCGTATAAATTGCAGAAGCATCAGATAATTTGTACGAAATACGTGACCATTCAGTTTTTTGTCAAATTTCAGAGAATCTCAATGAACTTAAAGCATGACACTTCGAAGGTTGCATGAAATTTAGTAAATTACTTCAAGCTATTATTTTTTTATGCACTCAAGCAATTTCTTTAAATAGCAGAGTGCTCACGATGTTCACGCCTATTTTTCCACACTCCAGTTAATTCTGCGAACTACAAAAAATCCTACAATCTTGGGTGAGATCTTTTAAATCTCTAGAAAATTTATGAAGCTTCAAGAATATTTAAAGGATTTCCGAAAAATCTTTCAAACATCAAGGGGTGCCTGCAAGTTTTACAGAATTCTTTCAAACTTTAAAGAAATTACTACGAACTACTAGTAAATTTCGTGAAACTCACAATTAACTTCAATGAAGTATTTCGAGAAAAACTTACAAAATTGGGAAAGTCTGACTAAAATGCCTGCATGCTTTATGGACGGTATGTCCCACAAGTACAAGAGAAGAATTACTAGCGCCAAGGCTACCAGTAAAATTTAGAGAATTTTTCCGAAGATCAAACAAGATTTTAGCAACTTTGAAGATATACTAACTATCTAGAGCAATGATAAAACGATTTTTGCTAATTGATTTTCAAATAGTATGTACATAAATGTGCTAAATACTTTACATTCTAGGAGATACAATGTTTTGAATGGAATGGGAGAGATTCGGATCAAGCACGCCTAGCGGCTTCGAAGGAGGCTCGTATGACTCACAGAACTGGACAAACGCAGCTAAACGAGCGTTTTTCCTCCATACTTCTTATGTGAGTTTTGTGCGAGTGATTAAAAATGTATTCAGCATTTTGGCGTGGTTAAAGGATTAAGGTATAACAAAGAACTATGTTTTACATAACTTTTAGCTCATATATTGTCATAATTAATATATTTAATATTAAATCGCCTTTGCAAATATATTTAAATATCCGTTTTTCGACCAAAAATATAAGGAATAAAACAATAACATGTAATCCTGTTCAGAGAAGAATTTTTGAAGACACCGCGCTCAAGGAAATGCTACCAAATTCAAAGAATTTATCAGAAATTCTCGGAGGTCCTACAATATTCAGAGACGTCTTATTGCTTTCGGTTTTTATTACAAATTAGAAATTGTACGACCGCGAGGAAAGGTTTATACAACCATCCTGGTTGTAGGAAACCATTCTTCTAAAATTAAATACCCAGTGATAGAACAGTTTATCACTAATATAGGGATTAATTAAATGATAAATATAATTTTTGTAATGTTTCATTGAATATCAAACATAAAAAGTAATATTTTGAAATTTATTTTTGTGTTTCGATAGTACGTACGTTTCGATAAACGAAGCGAAGGTATACTTGTACAGCAAACGAGCATGATAAGACTGAAAATGCAACCATTCTTGTGCGCGAGCAATCTTATCCGCGAATGAACGATTAAACAATTAGAGAAATCGAATCGTTGCAGGACTGCACGCTATTATTCGCTCGCGAAAATTGTTGCATTTTAAAAACAACATCGATAAGCAACACAACAACAAAATCCTTGTAAATTTCATTATTGCTCTCGGTAATAGAAAAATATTCAAATTTATTCTTTGTTGTAGGGGAAGTGGTCGGTTGTCGGCAGCCCTACGTAACTTTTGACGGAAAGCAGACATGGACATTCTAATAAATTTAGCCAAACATGTCAAATGGTCGTAAGTGCAAATGACAGTTTCACTTTGTTTACTATCTCGTTCGCTAATAACTCGGCCGTTTATACGTTCATTCCTTAACTCTTAGCATAATATGCTAGTCGAAATCAGTGTTTTTCGATATATCCTGACAAAATATTGAAAAGTTTTATGACTCCGTAGTAATCGAAAGAGAAAGCAAACAGAGACTCTCATTTGCACTTAGAGCCATTTGACATGTTTGTCGAGAAATATTATTTGTGTGTTACATTAGTGCGATCTTTTTGTGCCTATTACGGAAACAGACTCGAATGTTCTGTTCTACAACCAATATATTTTTTGAGCAAGTGAAACTCCACTTAAATTTTGTTTTAAAATGATTTACTTAGTGTTATAGAAAGAAGAAAAGCGATCGAAAAAGTGTGCATCGAATATTTACGATGTGAATTTATTTTGTGATTCAATATTGAATGGCACCGAAATGTACGCCACATTTTTTTTGCTCAGTTTTCAAAAAGGTTGTCGGCACCCAAACATCACTGGCGGCTCCAGGGGGTGGCAGGAGGGGGCACGTGCCCCCCCTATTCAACCAAACCTTAAAGGATTCCTTAAGAAACATATAAAATAATTTCTGTGTTTCATTTGACAAATTTTTCGCCACACTCCACGCCTACCAGGAAATGCGTTTCCAAGATTCGAGATTTCTTTTTCCAAATCGTGCGTCAGACACATTTTTTCAAGAAGGCGTGCCCTCCCTTTACCATCCGGCTGGAGCCGCCTACGCCAAACATGGTCGCTTGATGGCACCCAAAAATGGTCGGTTGTCAGCACCCTATTTTTGTGGCAAATGCTGATTTCCTAATAAGATAATCAATATGGGTATTTTTGGAACGGGCTTTACGAATAGATCTTTGGCACTATTCTGAAAACTAGGAAGGTGTTTTTTTACCGCTGGGTAGCACTGTATATACTAGATTGTTACGACCAGAAAATTTGGTGGTGGAGTGGGGTTATCCTGAAAAAAATTGTCATTTTACTAAATTGTTATTAATTTTTTTTAAGTTGACAGAATAAATTAAATTCTTCCATCATTTATAAGCTATGGCCTCTAGCTTTCCATTGCTATCCCGGATATAATTTTACAATAGCATTTACCCTACAAACAATCGTAAAACAATAAATATTATAGATATTACTGTTTCAACATTGTTCGATGCCAAGTTCTCACAGTACATTTACAATAAAATTTCATGTAACAATAAATTTCACTGTTCAGCAAAAAACTGATACAGTGCATTCACATTACATTTTACTGTTTTGAGAAAAAAAAATATATGGAGAAAAATTGATTTTTTTAATGTTAAGATACATAACCACCCCCCTTTTTCACTGTAAAAGTCTATTTTACATTGAAATTTACTGTAAAAACGCTAAAGTTTATTGTTTTTGTATTGTAGCATAACACTAAAACTTGCTGTAAATTATTGTAAAATTACTGTACTGTCACAGTGAAAATCATGGTTTTGTTACTGTACATTTCTATTCGGGATACTTATTCCCATATATTGTGCAATTCTCGACAAACAAATGATTACGGTTTAAAAGCCAACTGTCAACATTCTCTTTGAAAGGAAATTCCGGACAAACCGTTACTGGCAAAATACAGTTCATAGCAGTTAATGTAAGAGAAAACATTTCTCTTTGGTTTACTACCAACATATGTGATTGGCGAGTAATGGTTTGTCCGGAATTTCCCTTCAAAGATAATTTTGACAGATGGCTTTTAAGCGTAATCATATGTTAGTCGAGAATTTTGTTTTATGAACCAAAAACAAAAGTGTGCCGACAACCGAACACATTCCCCTACTTTATGCGAGCTATTTCAAATGTTTAAAATGACTGACTGTTTAGCATATGACAGCTGGAGAAAAACAAACTCCCAAGTAGTGTGTGTGCGTGTGTGAAATGATTTGCATAGAACTCTATAGTACGCATACTCGTTTTGCAAGGATTTATAATAATTATTTAATTAATTTGCATTTGTTTATTTGTGACGATAGGCCGTTAGCGAAATAATGAAGTACAGTCATCAGGGGTTTCTTTACGCCAAAAATAGGACTATTTATACATTACACTCAAGAACTACGATCACACAACTTTAAATTTGAATCTGTTTGATGTTTTACATATGGCAGAAAAACAATGAAAAGATCTTTTTGAAAACCAAGATTAAACATGAGAAATAAAGAACTAAAAATTGGCGTAAAGTAGCCCTCACAGAGGGGTTACTTTACTCCAAATAGTTTACTGTCCCAAATCATGTTAACTTATTAATTTATTGTTAAGAAATATACTAGTTATTTATGTGTGAATGCAAATAAATGTCCTCCTCGTAAAAATAAAAGGGTGTGCTCAAAAGCTGCGTAACACACATCCGAAACCTTGTTTTGGAGAGTTCAAAAGTCCTAAATCAAAAAGCAGCAAGCTGAGAAAAAACGCAGCTCAAGATATATATTTTCATTGAGTAGGTTTCTTAAGGTGAAGATATGTGGAAGCCACGTTGCTAGGCACCGACTCGCTTGTTTACATTGAGAAAAACTGAAATCTGAAGGGAAAATTCAAACGCACAAATGAAAGTTTCCTAACATTTTCCTTTGGTCATCTACACATGGGCAGAAAATTTGAAGTTTTATTAGTAAACGATTAAAGTTTCGCGAGTGTTTTTGCAGTGGTGTGTGAATAAAGTGCATTTGAAAAAGTGCAATGAAAACGAGAAGAAGAAAAAAGAAAAGAAACCCCAAGTGAAGAGGGGTGATATTTTCGCACAAAATAGGAGCTACAGATGGCATTCCGTCAAAAACTCGGATTTATTGCAAAGGAAAATGTTCTAGCTTCCTTAAGTAGCAGTATCGTGGCACACCAGCAAGGTTAGTGTGTTGAAAAACGTATTTTTATATTTGCTCATGTCAGATAAATGGTTAGGCAGGGGAGAGGGGTGTGTGCGGCGTAGCAGTTATGTTGTGGCTCGTATGTATAATGTCCTTAAAGTAATTTTAATTGTTTTCCGGAGTGCAAAGGTATTTTCGTCAAAAATGCGAATGGGACTGTTACATTAAATGGACAGGTCAGTTCATCCATCTTTGATTAGATATCCATTTTCAATATATCGACGAGCTTTTTTGTTTATTATGGTTTTATTAAGGTCATTCGAATACACTGCAGAACTATTCCCCGCTGCTCTTTCTGTCATTCCACAACGAATTTCTTCAATACACGTAGTTTAAATCCTTCTTGAAATGATAGCGTTTTTATGTTTTTCAACAATGGCAACTACACTACTCAACATGCAACTTATCAATTACAGTGTTTTTTCCAAAACTCAAACTAATACACTAATAAAAATCTACTTTGAATTAGAATCAAATCCCAAAATATGAGTAAATTTTTGATGAAATATACAGATTGTGTAATATAGACTTGAGTAAAACTTGGCGTAAAATTTTGGATAAAATGGACATACAATCACCTATTATTAAACAATCAAAAAGGCGGGCAAAAAGTACGAACACAAATAATTACATAACATTGCCAGGATTATTTTACATAATCTATATCCTCTTATCTAATAATTTAATTATTATATCTTACTTTTCCAAGACAATTTAAGTTACATTGTTTTTGAGTAAACTTTATGTTTCAGTTTCATCGCTTACTACGATTACTTGCAAGCATTCTTTGAAACCTATATCCAAATTTTGTATTTGTGTTGAACCTCCAAATAATACTATGTTTCGCTTTTGACCAAATATAACCTTTTATTTGAACTAGAAGCTCAAGTATCATTCATTAATTTTGGCGCACAGTAGCCCCCGTGGCGTAAAAAAACCCCCGATTATGGTAGAGTTTTATTAAAAATGTTTTTCAATTATTTAAAAAAAAAGGACGTGATCTGTTCAAAATAATACTAATTCTTACCCGTCTTGAAATCAAATGTTTACAAACGTCTAACGCAGTTTTGATTGGATTTTTGTCAATTCGAATAGTTTTATCGTAATATGTTACACCTCTAGGGACATACTGCTGGTCAAAATTTAAATGCTGGAATAACTTATTACTATTAGTATAAACCAAAATAAATTGACGTTTCATCTACTTACCGCAATAACCATAGAAAAATGAGTTTCACTATCATTATTACTGAGTACTCCTCCAATGTTAAAAAAAGAGGGATATTCTACAACAGTTTTTTGCGACACAGCATAAAAATTTATTAAAATCAGTATCAGTGATAATTCCACGATAGGCTTCATAATTCAAAGTATAGAGTCAATCTGTAAAGAGATGAAAAATCTGGTGAATATTGATCTTCAAAGCAGTTGTTTTAATTTTCACTTCATAATCATAGTACCGTAAACCGGTGTGACTTTGATCACTTTTCAAAGTAATTATTACAGCACAACATATGTTTTCTAAGTTTAATATTTTGTTTACCATGTACTGATGTATGAAAAACAAAATGCTATTTTTCAAAAAAAGATTTTAATTAGAAGTCCGTTCTCGTATTTCGGGGTGATTTTGATCATTTGTATGTTCAACCATCTTAACCCTTTCATGCCCAACTTTTTTTAGTGTATGTAGGGTTTCAAAACTTTTCCTTGAAAACGGTTGGGTCAAGAAACACGAAAAGCCTATTTTCATAAAGATAGGTACTTCCATGGCTGTGCTAGAAGTTGGTCAATTTTTACCTTCTAATGCTCAATACAATTCTCCTAGAATAATTACAATAGTCCAATTACGTGGAAAACGTAGCCAACGACAGTCTAAATTGATAAGTTTTATCAGTTTTCAATATTGTTGCACCATAAGTAGATATCTGAAAAAATCTTAAACCTTAAACTGTCCCTGGCAGCACTGGTCCATCGGAATCTAATCAGACTAATTGCAATAACTTCAGTTCTAGAGGTGATCCTTGTAACTGTTAATACTCAAATTAAAGGCAATAATCACATTAATTAGCCTTACTTGTTTTGTGAGCATATCTCGCCTCAATCAAAAGTTATGGCTGTTTGAAAACGTTGTTGTCCACAAACAACATGGGCATGAATGGGTTAAGCACCTGATATCAACACTTTTCATTCGCATGTTTCTTTAAAATATTTCTAAATTGAACCAACTATTTTAATATACTGTAAAATTTAAGCCACCAAAATTTGTATATTTCAAGTCCGATTAGAATATAAGAATCTGAAAACTTTTTCAACTGCTAGGTGGTTCAGCAGTTAACAAAAAAGTTTAATCCATTTGACCACGTTGAAGCATAGATTATAAAAAATATTGCAAATTGAAGCTTGCTATAGTTTGAAATAATTGCGACCTAATCGCATAAAAAATGTTTTTAAAATTGTATGCGTTTACAAATACTTTTAGTGCATTAGGAAAAAGTTAGCTAAGGTACAAATTTCATTTTTTGTATTTTTTTTGAACACAGAAATCGGACAATCACAATCGCACTAGACATGAATCAGTATTTTATCAGTTTAGAGTGCATTTCACTTTGAAATAAAAATGATTCGGTAGACTATTCTAACTAAATAAGCAATCTCCTAAAAAAGTTTCGAATGGTCGAAGTCACACTGGTTTACGGTATTAAATCGTCGCTGTTGTGCTATCTTATGACAAGCGCCATTTAGCACATTTCGAGAAAAACGATTTTTAAAGTTTGAGATTGAATATCTTGAAACTTATAAATGGTATAAACAATCCAAAGAAGACAATTGATGCTTCTATCTATTCTGCATTAATCTCTCAAATATTATGAAGATCGGTTGACTATGTTTTTACTATGAATGTAAACAAAAGTCGCACTCACACGTGTCATAGGCGTGTATTGATGACAAAATTTATATGACGTGTCATAACCGTGCATGGAAAATTTTCCATAGAAAAAAATCATCAATTTTTAACTTTTATTCATATCTTTGCGTTCATATGGTCTATAAACAATCGGTGAAATGCATTTTGAAGGAAATGAGTCAGGGAATCTAGAAAAAAATATTATTTTTGATTACAGTGTTGCCAAATATGCTTTATTTCCAGTTTAAAACTAAAACTGTGTTTTTCTCACAACTCGTGTAATTTTCTTTTGAAAATGTTTATGCCATTGCGTTCCTCAGACATTTTCACACATAAAAACATCTAAAACTTCAATATAACTTGAGCAAATCTCTAGATACAGTGATTTGAAGCAAAAAAGAAACAATTTCTCATCATGTTTCTCGCTATATCTAAGTATCCAAGTAGAATTTCAAAATTCTGAAAACGCCATTTTGTAGAGATTTTTCAAACAAGTAATGTGGCATATCTAACTCAGTTTACCCCAAAATGGCGTTTGTCATAAGATAGCACAACAGCGACGAAATGTGTTTGTGTTGTTTGACCAGGTGGATCCCAATAGTTGAATTTGTTGTTAGACTTAGGGAATCATAACTGTTAAACCGGCTCATAAATAACCTGACCCGTTGCGCGTAGTTGGCCCGCGCCAAGGGCATTTACTTTGGGAAGACTATGCTATGTGTCTCGGTTATGGAGAAAAATACGCTATTTTCTAATTTTCTAATTCTAACTTTCAAACATATAACTTAACTATTTGTGGGATTGACGAAAGTATCTTCCTACACGCTCAAAACGGCAACATAGCTTCGCACTCTGCTGAACCTGATCCGTTCTCCAACAACATTGAGGTTTACTACCAGATGGCTTAAATTCATCAACGGACAGTTCTTTGCTCGCGAGTTAAAATTAAAATTCAGTCAAAAGTTTCTTTACCATTTGCTCAGTGTATAAAACACAGTATAAGTAAATCGATCGAAAAATATGCGCATTGAATATTTACGAAATGAATTTATTCTATACTGTGATTCAACATTGAATGGCGGCGAAATGTTTTCCGCAATTTTTTTTGGTTCAGTTCACGTTTTGTCGATGAGACTCAGTCATCTTGATAGATCACGCAAGAATAAAAATAACGGTATTCTTTGTTCTTCAGGCAATGCACACAGGTATCTATCGCACTGGCTCGGACAGATGCACACACACACACACACACACACATATATATATATATATATATATATATATATATATATATATATATATATATATATATATATATATATATATATATATATATATATATATATATATATATATATATATATATATATATATATATATATATATATATATATATATATATATATATATATATATATGTGTGTGTGTGTGTGTGTGTAGCACCTCAACGATTATCACCCTCGCAACCCACCTGCAATATCAACGAGGCTTCATCGCAGTGATCGTTCTTCGTCTGTCGTGCTCAATGCACAGGCAGCGGCTATCGATCGAGTGATCGATCTTTATCACCTGTGCTCGATGCGCGATCTGAAGCCACCGAGATGCATTGTGTGGTGATCGTTTATTGGTCTGTTGTGCTTGATGCACAGACCGAAATCAAAAAAATCATTTGTTTCAATTCTCTATACCTTTGCCCTGTGTAAAATATTTTTTCTTATTTTTTTCGATACTTGACTTTTGTATATAAGCCGATAGGCAGTAGCAATAAATTGTTAGTTTACTAATTCAAACCCAACCGAATACTTCTACCGCGTTTCTAAACGATCCGATAACCATAAATTGGTGACCCCGTTTTAAAAAATGGTGAACGAGGACAAACCAGGAACTGGAGCAGGGAACCCAGCGGTACCGGAACAGCAGCAGGAAGCCAACGTGGACACCCTAAATCTGCCACGACTGTGTCCGCCGGTGATGACGCAATCCAACATCGAGTCATACTTCATGTCATTGGAGTTCTGGTTTGCCGCTTCCGGTATTGGAAATGCCCACGACACCAAGAAGTACAACATCGTCATGGCACAAGTGCCACCAAGCAAGTTGACGGAGTTACGTTCCATTATTGAAGCCACCCCGCTTGCCAACAAGTACGTGTATATCAAGATGAAGTTGTTTGAACACTTCGCCGACAGTCAGCAGAAACGTTTGCAGCTCGTATTGTTTGATATGCCGCTTGGTGACATAAAACCGAGCCAACTTTTCAACGAAATGAGGAGAGTGGCTGGAAATTCGTTTTGTGAACTCGTGCTGCTCGACCTATGGGCCTCCAGACTTCCACCGCATGCCCAAGCTGCCGTGATTGCCTCCAAAGGGGACCCGACAGAAAAAGCTACCATCGCAGATGCCATCGTGGAATCCATGGGCCTTCGCAGCATCAACATCATCGGTGCGAGTACACCGAGCACACTAGCAGCGACCGCTAAAGTTACAACAGAATCGCCTCCTGACAGAATTGAAACGCTCCAGCGGGAAATCGTTCAACTGACCAGGATAATCAACAAAATGTTCCGCTCAAACGAAAACCCACGGGAGCTATTACGTTCCCGCAGCCGAAGCAAAGTGAGTAAATTTTGTGATAATGAACTGTCCTATGAAGTCTGCTGGTACCACTCTAAGTACGGAGGGGAAGCACGACGGTGCCGTAAACCGTGCTCCTTCCGACTAGCAACCAAGCCCAGCAACCAACAATGACGTCGTCCACTTGATCCTGCGTTGGAAATTGGCGAACTTTCCGACACAGCCACACTATTTCGCCTTAAGATCTCGGGGAGATCTCAAATCAACCCGGATGAAACCAACGTCATTTAAATTGTTCGCTGCTATCGGAATACAGATTAAAGTGTACGGAGAAGTTATGCTGAAGGTTAGTCTTGGCCTCCGGCGCGAATTTCTGTGGACATTCCTCATCGCAGACGTGTCATCAGGGATCATCGGTGCAGATTTCATTTGCCACTACGACCTGCTGATTGATTTGAAACGTCATCGTCTCATCGACAACACCACGAAGCTGGAAGCGATAGCAGTTTTGACTAGAACGAGTGAGTACTCTATAAAAACATTCAGCACGTCATGCCCCTACGCCGAGCTGCTGGCAGAATTCCCATCCATCGCCAAACTAGCAGCACCCGGTACAGTGAGTGCATCATCAACAGTGCATCGCATCGAAACCACCGGTCAGCCATCATACGCCCGGCCGAGACGCCTTTCATCAGACAAACTAGCAGCAGCGCGCACAGAGTTCGAGCATTTGATGCAACTGGGAATCTGCAGCCCCTCGTCCAGCAGCTGGGCCAGCCCACTTCACATGGTGAAAAAAGCGGATGGAACCTGGCGCCCGTGTGGAGATTATCGTGCGCTGAACGCTCAAACCATCCCCGATCGGTACCCACTACCATATCTGCAGGACTTTACTACCATTCTGCAAGGAAAAACCATTTTTTCCAAGGTTGACTTGCAGAAGGCATTTCATCAAGTCCCCATACATCAAGACGACATCCCGAAGACTGTGATCACCACGCCGTTTGGACTGTTCGAATTCACATACATGACGTTCGGACTTCGGAATGCCGCTCAAACCTTCCAACGGCTTATACACGAGGTACTACTTGGATTGGACTTCGTGTTCCCATATATTGATGATATTTTCATCGCATCATCGTCATCAGAGGAACATCGTGAGCATCTTCGGCAGTTGTTTACCCGTCTACAAGATCACAACTTAGCAATAAATGTTGCAAAATGTGAGTTCGGGAAGACGGAGATAATTTTCGTTGGCCACTCAGTCTCGGCCGATGGAATTCGCCCATTGCCCGAACGTGTTGAAGCAGTCAGCAACTGCAAACGACCGACAACAGTGAGGGAGCTAAAAAGTTTTCTCGCCACAATCAACTTCTACCGAAGGTTCATCCCGAACGCCATCGTGGCTCAAATACCACTTCTCAAGATGACTCCGGGGAACAAGCGCAACGATCGGTCTCTACTAGTGTGCACAGAGGAGGCCACGACAGCATTTGAGCAGTGCAAAACACAACTCGCTCAAGCAGCGCTGCTCGCACACCCCGCGAAGGACGCCGAACTATCTTTGTGGGTGGACGCATCCAGCATAGCAGCCGGAGCTGTTCTACACCAACTTGTCGATGGTAACGTGCAACCATTGGGCTTCTTCTCCAAAAAATTCGACAAGGCTCAACTGAAATACAGCACGTATGATCGAGAACTAACCGCAATCTACCTGGCAGTAAGACATTTCAAGTATATGCTGGAAGGTCGAATTTGCCACATATACACCGACCACAAGCCGATCGTGTATGCATTCCAGCAGAATCCTGAAAGAGCCATCAGTCGTCAAGCCCGTCATCTAGACTACATCGGACAAACAACAACCGACATCCGACATGTGAACGGGAAAGAGAACGCAGTCGCAGACCTACTCTCTCGCATCGCAGCTGTGCACGCAGTGCCATCGGTGAATTTTGAAGCTCTCGCCGCCGATCAACAAACAGATGATGAATTGCGAACAATTCTGGAAGGTAAATTAAAATCGTCATTAAACCTCAAACAGTTTACTGTTCCAGGCAGTTCAAATCAGTTGTATTGCGACTGCTCGGATGATCGCATAAGGCCCTTCATCACGAAAAGATTTCGTGACCAGTTTCTTCAAGCCACGCACGGACTTTCTCATCCTGGTACCCGTGCGACAGCCAAGCTGATGACGCAGAGATTCGTTTGGCCAAACATACGGAAGGATAGCATCGCTTACGCAAGAAGGTATGTACAGTGCCAGCGCTCAAAGGTGAACCGGCATACCCAATCACCCCTCCGCCGGTACACTGCACCTGAGGAAAGATTTCGTCATATCAACATTGACATCGTTGGTCCTTTTCCACCAAGCAACGCGAATCGATACTGTCTCACCATCATCGACAGGTTTTCTCGTTGGCCTGAAGCGCTACCTGTTCCGGACATGACAGCGCCTACTATCGCTCAAGCCCTTGTCTCAGGCTGGATATCACGCTTTGGTGTACCTACACACATCACAACGGACCAGGGACGCCAGTTTATGTCGGCACTCTTCGAAGAATTGGTTCGAACGTTCGGAATAAGCCATCTACGGACTACGCCCTATCATCCCCAGTCAAATGGTATCATCGAGCGATGGCACCGAACTCTCAACGCAGCCATCCTTTGCCACAACCCGGACCGTTGGACCGAACATCTTCCCATGATTCTACTCGGCTTGCGTACCGTCTACAAAGGATTTCTTCCACGAAAATCCTAGCAACAATACCCAATCGGAATTCGCAAATGAACTTCGAGATGCCATGCGTATGCTGCGACCACCTGACACGGCATGGCATGCAAAAGGTAATGTGTTTGTGCACCCCAACCTCAAAACGTGTACAAACGTGTTTGTACGTAACGACTCCATAAGGCCATCGTTATCACCACCCTACGACGGTCCATACCAGGTGCTTAGCCGAAACGACAAGCACTACCGAGTCAACATTAATGGGCGGAGCGTCAACATTTCAATCGACAGACTGAAACCAGCCTACATGCTCGACGATCACCAGCCATCAGCACCCGTTAGCGATCGTCCAGCTGCAACAACATCCGAGCCCCAACCGGCGAGATTCACTCGATCAGACGACGAGTGATGATTCTACTTCAATATCACTAATCGTCGCGCTCTCTAAAAAGGGGGTACTGTAGCACATCAACGATCATCACCCTCGCAACCCACCTGCAATATCAACGAGGCTTCATCGCAGTGATCGTTTTTCATCTGTCGTGCTCAATGCACAGGAAGCGGCTATCGATCGAGTGATCGATCTTTATCAGCCGTGCTCGACGCGCGATCTGAAGCCACCGAGATGCATTGTGTGGTGATCGTTTATTGGTCTGTTGTGCTCGATGCACAGACCGAAATCAAAAAAATTAAAGGGTTGTGTACAGGACACGACCACGGTGACATTAAAAAGGTAGCTTTTTTCAAGAGCGTGCAAATGTATTTTATCTATCACACATATCGACTCAAGTTCTTGCTCACTCGCCTGTTTTTTATGTTACAATTTGCTATATACCCTCCCCATTAAAACATAATTTATTGAAGGTCTTTTAACGGTAATCCATTAATTAATCAAGTATCTCACTAGGTGATTGGCATTATTTGGCTAATCCATCTAGTAAAAATAGGCTGGTCTGTCCAGAAAATATATGTAAAAGAAAAGTTCAATATTTAGAACCGTGACGAGGAAGCCCACGCCCAGCAACGGAAATATACAGATTCTTCATGAAATATGAAATTTCATTTTCCATTTAAATTTTCAATAATGTATTAATGAACTTAAGTAAACAATCTTAAGGTTAAGTATTTCTTGATCGATTAGTGGTGAAAAAAATGAAATTATTTGATAAATTACATTGTTATGCAACGTTCGCACTACCAGTTAAAACGGGTTTTATGCTATCTTGGTGACATTTTCTCTTGTTGCTAATTATTAAAACGTGTTATAACTCTGTAGTGTAAACATTGTATTATTAAACCAATTCTGCAGCGTTTTATGTTATATAGGTGTTTTATGTGGTAATAGGACTGACATAATTATATCTTCAGTACAGCGGTTTGTTGCATAATTTCAAACAGATATATTTTAAAATTTAAATTAGTATACCTAACCGTTCAATTTGTTGTATGTTTTAAAACGCAATTAGAACTGTGTTTTAACTACATAAGGCAGGACAGATACTCTGACTGGATAAACTGGGAAAACAATTTTAAGTCCAGTAACGATTAAGACATGGCTTGAATTTGAATCGAAAAAGAACACCCGCCTAAACTGCTGCTGGGACGGTAAGTTCTGTTTTAAAATTTTCCGTTGTGTACAGTACGAAACAAAAGTGTTTGAAATTAGAAAACAAAAAGTTCTGCTGGGAATGTGATTGTTTCCGATGCAATTACACTCAGGTTTTTTTTACGCAGGGGATACAGGCCGTGCAAATGAAAACCGCCTAAATTTAAAAAAAACGCGTAAATGAAAACCGCGGAAATTTCAAAATTCGCGTAAAAAATACCGCGTAATAAAACCTGAGTGTACTCCCCTATATAAAATACTACGCTGCTGAACAGTGCAATAACTACAGAAGCACGTTGTCAGATGCCTTACTGATAAAAAACATATAACCAAAATATGAAACATATGAAAACCAATAGGCTCTTTACCCTAGGCAGCTACAATGCGCCGTAAACATGGATTAACGAGTTACAACGCACACGCATGCATAAAAATAAATATATTTTATTCAAACGCAACACTCTTAAGCAGCACACACCGTATTGAATTAAATCCAAACCACCCCACCCACCCACTTTGCAAATCATTCTGTGACACCGTGCTGGTACCCGAAAAAGCCGCACACGGCCACCGCTGCCGAAAATGCATAGCGTCTACCGCTTATTGTAGTGCCCACACGCTGCAGCCATGATCTTACCCGTTCGACATAAGAACAAAAACTGATTCAAACGGGTACGCGTCACCTCTATTTATAAACTAACCGTATATGGTTTAGTCACATAGGTGCGAGTGTGTGCAAATGCCAACGTTGCCGAAAATCGATAGCGCTTATTGCATCGCCCGGAGACGATGTTGTTCGTATGAGACAAGAGCAACAACTGATTTAAACGGACATGCGTCGCTTCTATTTATGACTTTTCGTCTTTCATTGAGTCACTAAGCTGCCCTCTTTTGACGGCTGTGTCTGAGAAATCTGCCTCACGAATGGTAATTTTCCCGTTTTTCGTGAACTTTTTAATTTTACCAATTTCCAAAAGTCTACTTTTATTGGGGAGATATTAAATTATTACCAATATTTAAGTTAGGTGTTTCTGAATCGGTTGGTGTATGAATGATTAAAATCCATCTAGTAATATCGGAGTTATAAGCGTGCAAACCTTACATAGTTTCGTTACATGGGAGATAGTTTAGATTTTAGAATGACACCTAGCCCCAGATAGTGGAGTAAGACATTTTTAATGTCAAAAATCATTTGTTTCAATTCTTTTTACCTTTGCCCTGTGTAAAATATTTTTTCTTATTTTTTTCGATACTTGACTTTTGTATATAAGCCGGTAGACAGTAGCAATAAATTGTTAGATTATTCAAACCCAACCGAATACTTCCACCGCGTTTCTAAACGATCCGACAACCATATATATATATATATATATATATATATATATATATATATATATATATATATATATATATATATATATATATATATATATATATATATATATATATATATATATATATATATATATGTATATATATGTATATATATATATATATATATATATATATATATATATATATATATATATATATATATATATATATATATATATATATATATATATATATATATATATATATATATATATATATATATATATATATATATATATATATATATATATATATATATATATATATATATATATATATATATATATATATATATATATATATATATATATATATATATATATATATATATATATATATATATATATATATATATATATATGGTTGTCGGATCGTTTAGAAACGCGGTAGAAGTATTCGGTTGGGTTTGAATTAGTAATCTTACAATTTATTGCTACTGTCTACCGGCTTATATACAAAAGTCAAGTATCGAAAAAAATAAGAAAAAATATTTTACACAGGGCAAAGGTATAAAGAATTGAAACAAATGATTTTTTTTTATTTCGGTCTGTGCATCGAGCACAACAGACCAATAAACGATCACCACACAATGCATCTCGGTAGCTTCAGATCACGCGTCGAGCACGGCTGATAAAGATCGATCACTCGATCGATAGCCGCTTCCTGTGCATTGAGCACGACAGATGAAGAACGATCACTGCGATGAAGCCTCGTTGATATTGCAGGTGGGTTGCGAGGGTGATGATCGTTGATGTGCTACAGTACCCCCTATTTAGAGAGCGCGACGATTAGTGATATTGAAGTAGAATCATCACTCGTCGTCCTGATCGAGTGAATCTCGCCGGTTGGGGCGCCGATGTTGTTGCAGCTGGACGATCGCTAACGGGTGCTGATGGCTGGTGATCGTCGAGCATGTAGGCTGGTTTCAGTCTGTCGATTGAAATGTTGACGCTCCGTTCATTAATGTTGACTCGGTAGTGCTTGTCGTTTCGGCTAAGCACCTGGTATGGACCGTCGTAGGGTGGTGATAACGATGGCCTTATGGAGTCGTTACGTACAAACACGTTTGTACACGTTTTGAGGTTGGGGTGCACAAACACATTACCTTTTGCATGCCATGCCGTGTCAGGTGGTCGCAGCATACGCATGACATCTCGAAGTTCATTTGCGAATTCCGATTGGGTATTGTTGCTGGGATTTTCGTGGAAGAAATCCTTTGTAGAGGGTACGCAAGCCGAGTAGAATCATGGGAAGATGTTCGGTCCAACTGTCCGGGTTATGGCAAAGGATGGCTGCGTTGAGAGTTCGGTGCCATCGCTCGATGATACCATTTGACTGGGGATGATAGGGCGTAGTCCGTAGATGGCTTATTCCGAACGTTCGAACCAATTCTGCGAAGAGTGCCGACATAAACTGGCGTCCCTGGTCCGTTGTGATGTGTGTAGGTACACCAAAGCGTGATATCCAGCCTGAGACAAGGGCTTGAGCGATAGTAGGCGCTGTCATGTCCGGAACAGGTAGCGCTTCAGGCCAACGAGAAAACCTGTCGATGATGGTGAGACAGTATCGATTCGCGTTGCTTGGTGGAAAAGGACCAACGATGTCAATGTTGATATGACGAAATCTTTCCTCAGGTGCAGTGTACCGGCGGAGGGGTGATTGGGTATGCCGGTTCACCTTTGAGCGCTGGCACTGTACATACCTTCTTGCGTAAGCGATGCTATCCTTCCGTATGTTTGGCCAAACGAATCTCTGCGTCATCAGCTTGGCTGTCGCACGGGTACCCGGATGAGAAAGTCCGTGCGTGGCTTGAAGAAACTGGTCACGAAATCTTTTCGTGATGAAGGGCCTAATGCGATCATCCGAGCAGTCGCAATACAACTGATTTGAACTGCCTGGAACAGTAAACTGTTTGAGGTTTAATGACGATTTCAATTTACCTTCCAGAATTGTTCGCAATTCATCATCTGTTTGTTGATCGGCAGCGAGAGCTTCAAAATTCACCGATGGCACTGCGTGCACAGCTGCGATGCGAGAGAGTAGGTCTGCGACTGCGTTCTCTTTCCCGTTCACATGTCGGATGTCGGTTGTTGTTTGTCCGATGTAGTCTAGATGACGGGCTTGACGACTGATGGCTCTTTCAGGATTCTGCTGGAATACATACACGATCGGATTGTGGTCGGTGTATATGTGGCAACTTCGACCTTCCAGCATATACTTGAAATGTCTTACTGCCAGGTAGATTGCGGTTAGTTCTCGATCATACGTGCTGTATTTCAGTTGAGCCTTGTCGAATTTTTTGGAGAAGAAGCCCAATGGTTGCACGTTACCATCGACAAGTTGGTGTAGAACAGCTCCGGCTGCTATGCTGGATGCGTCCACCCACAAAGATAGTTCGGCGTTCTTCGCGGGGTGTGCGAGCAGCGCTGCTTGAGCGAGTTGTGTTTTGCACTGCTCAAATGCTGTCGTGGCCTCCTCTGTGCACACTAGTAGAGACCGATCGTTGCGCTTGTTCCCCGGAGTCATCTTGAGAAGTGGTATTTGAGCCACAATGGCGTTCGGGATGAACCTTCGGTAGAAGTTGATTGTGGCGAGAAAACTTTTTAGCTCCCTCACTGTTGTCGGGCGTTTGCAGTTGCTGACTGCTTCAACACGTTCGGGCAATAGGCGAATTCCATCGGCCGAGACTGAGTGGCCAACGAAAATTATCTCCGTCTTCCCGAACTCACATTTTGCAACATTTATTGCTAAGTTGTGATCTTGTAGACGGGTAAACAACTGCCGAAGATGCTCATGATGTTCCTCTGATGACGATGATGCTATGAAAATATCATCAATATATGGGAACACGAAGTCCAATCCAAGTAGTACCTCGTGTATAAGCCGTTGGAAGGTTTGAGCGGCATTCCGAAGTCCGAACGTCATGTATGTGAATTCGAACAGTCCAAACGGCGTGGTGATCACAGTCTTCGGGATGTCGTCTTGATGTATGGGGACTTCATGAAATGCCTTCTGCAAGTCAACCTTGGCAAAAATGATTTTCCTTGCAGAATGGTAGTAAAGTCCTGCAGGTATGGTAGTGGGTACCGATCGGGGATGGTTTGAGCGTTCAGCGCACGATAATCTCCACACGGGCGCCAGGTTCCATCCGCTTTTTTCACCATGTGAAGTGGGCTGGCCCAGCAGCTGGACGAGGGGCTGCAGATTCCCAGTTGCATCAAATGCTCGAACTCTGTGCGCGCTGCTGCTAGTTTGTCTGATGAAAGGCGTCTCGGCCGGGCGTATGATGGCTGACCGGTGGTTTCGATGCGATGCACTGTTGATGATGCACTCACTGTACCGGGTGCTGCTAGTTTGGTGATGGATGGGAATTCTGCCAGCAGCTCGGCGTAGGGGCATGACGTCCATCGTCGGGGACTAGACCGAGTAATTCGTGAACAAGTCTGGTGCTCAACGAGTAAACGGCGCTGAATGGTGCGAGAAAGGATTTGCGGTGCTAACTGGCACAAGGGAGCCTAAGGGCTCGGTGAATTAGACAGTCAGAGCGTCAGGTTCTGGGCAAGAGCAGTGATTTTTTAGCGGGTCGGGTGATGACAGCCCAAACCCGTTCCCTGAGAACTTATATATATATATATATATATATATATATATATATATATATATATATATATATATATATATATATATATATATATATATATATATATATATATATATATATATATATATATATATATATATATATATATATATATATATATATATATATATATATATATATCTATATATATATATAACTTCATCTGGTCACGAATCTTCACCAGACATACAACGGACGTTAAATCGAATCAAATCAGTGCAACAACCACAACAATTACCCGCGAAGCTATCAACTCTAGAACCGTCACAAACAGCGAAGCCGTAGTCATCAAATTCTTCCATAAAACCCCAACCAACAAATTCAACGCCATACGCATGGCAACCGGTCTTTCAACGTGCGACGCTTCGTGTCAGCAGTATGCGCCCAGATGGCACAACTCCGATTTCAACACGAGCCACCTTAGCTAGGGAACAAATTTTCAAAAGCGGCCTCTGTAATAGCAAGAATAAAATTCACTTTCTTGAAACTGGCGCAGTCGACTTAGGGGGAAGGATCGTGTCCCAGCTTCATCACAGTTCCTAAAAATCATTCGTGACAACCTTGAAAAGACGGACCCACACGCACCCGCTGTAGGCATCACTGGTGGAACACCAGTTGATTTGTGGTGAGTGATTTATATCTACTCTATTCTTTCTATTTTCAACCTTAACCCTACACCACATAACAATCCATTTATACTAACATAGAAGTGCAAGTGATATTAGTGAAGAAGCAAATTAAGTGAAAGTGAAAACGAAAATGACTAGATCAATGAGTGACTGATAAGCTCAAATTGACGAGCTCGTTGAATTACTCGCGCAACAAAGCCAAAAAATGCAAGAAGCTACAGATCAGATTGCTGTCCTTCAGGTAGCAGTAACCCCACCAAACTTAATTGTTCCATCCCAGTTTGTTTGTTCCCAGTTTGTTTGTTCCCAGTTTGTTTGTTCCCAGTTTAAAGATAAATTTCAAATTCCCGACCCCATTAAACTTATTCCTAATTATGCAGGAGAGCCACAATTATTGATTTCTTGGATCGAATCCGTCGATCAAAAATTAGAATATTGCAAAAATTTGATAAACGATCCAGCCATAGTTTTAAACGTAATGCCACTATGGACTGGCATAATTCGTGATAAAATTGTAAAGGACGGCAACGATGTTTAATTAAGAAACCAGACAGCACTTGAAAGGGAAGCTATTAAAAATGCCTTAAAAGACGAATTAGGAGACAAGAGAGACTTAGCAACACTATGCTCAAAAATCTCTCTACTTAAGCAAGGCAACCAAGACATAACAGTATTTTATCAAGACTGTAAAAAGCTTCTGGCTGATATTAAGGCCAAGCTACTAATTAATGATGAAACAAAATCGAATGTGAAAATTCTTATAGTAAATTACGAAGCAATGATTACAAATGCATTTATGGACGGACTATCGAATAACTTATCTTCTCTCATTAGAATTTATAGACCCAAAAGTATATATGAAGCTTATCAAGGCGCACTGGAGCAAAACAACGCAAACCAAAGAAAACGCGAAAAGATGGCTAGTGATAATAATTTTGCATCGAAACCACCAATGCAATTTAAACCTTTTGCTCAAACAAACAATAACTCTAATTTTAGAGCGCAATTTCCCCAGCCTCCTGTCCGACCAACATTTGATCAACCCACCTCTAGAACACAGCCAAATTATCAACAATTTAGACCAGCAAACCATTTGGCTATAAAACACGAACCATCGCCTCATCAGACAAGGGTTCAACAAAAACCTATTCACAACATTAATTTAAATAAAATATCGCCGAACCCATCTAATGTTTGCGCATACCCAGAGCACGAACAATATACAGGTACCACGAAAACAAATTACGATTCCATAACAATGTCGCCAGACACGAACGAAACGCATGAGGAAATAAATTTTTGTATGGTCTTAGACCAGCAAACAACGGACTGAAAAACAATTTTCTCCCGTATTTGGAAATTCCTCGGAGAACAGGAAGGCCTCTAAGATTTCTAATCGACACGGGGGCTAATAAAAATTATATTACTCCGGAGTTGGTTCCAGTCGCAAGTATTGGCCTAGGACCACAGCATAAAATAAGAAACATAAATGGTGTACACGTTGTCGAAAATTTTACTTACTTGAACCCGTTAATTAATATTGTGAGTGGCCTACCGAATATAATTTTTTTCCTATTTAGGTTTCACGATTTCTTCGACGGCCTTATCGGATTCGAATCATTACGATCCATAGGTGCCGTGATCGATACAGCATCTAACATAATTGTCGTTAAAATATAAAAATCCCACTAAATGAAAAATTCCCCAATAACGAGGTAGTGAATTTTCACGAAAATGAAACTCGCGTGAAATAGTTTCCAGTTCGAATTGACGAAGGAAATTTTCTTATTGAGCATGATATCACATTAGAATAAAATATTATTATACCTTCAGGAATATATCGAGTGAAAATAGGTTTAGCCATATTTCCTATGATGAACCAAAAAAATGAACCAGTTCAAATTTGCATCGATAAAGAATCGCTGTTTACAAAACTTCACAATTTTGAAGAAGTTTTCCCCGAATATTAAAACACAAATAAAAAAACAAATAAAAACGCAGAAAATTCAATGAACTACTCTGATTCCGTACGTAGACATATGAGTATGTGTGAGACAATAAATGCCGATGTTAGTAATTTTGAAACAACGCAATGTAAACCTACCAACAAAAATATAGCAGAAACTTTCACTGATCAGCTTCGGCTTGACAATCTAAATACTGAAGAAAAATCTAAACTTCTTAAAGTTCTTCATAACTTTCAAGATGTTTTCCATTGTGATAGGGGTAAACTTTCATTCACAAGCGCGATATGCCATAAAATCACAACAAAAGTTGATCTCCCGGTGTTCACGAAATCTTACCGTTACCCCTTTTGCCATAAGGAAGAGGTCCACCGGCAAATAACTGAAATGCTAAAACAAGGTATTATTCGTGCCTCAGAAAGCCCATATCCTTCACCCATTTGGGTGGTACCGAAGAAATTAGACGCTTCTGGTCATAAAAAATGGCGTTTGGTTATCGACTATCTTAAATTAAATTAAAAAAAACAGTAGATGATCGATACCCAATCCCAAACATAACTGCCTCAGCCTCAGGATTTCACCAAATTGAAATTCATAAAAAAGATACTCCGAAAACTGCCTTTAGTGTTGACGGTGGGCATTACGAATTTGTCCGAATGCCGTTCGGATTAAAGAACGCCTCGGCTACGTTCCAGACAGTTATATTGCAAAATATTGCAGTACGATGTCTGGTCTATATGGATGATATAATCATCTTTTCTACCAGTTTACAAGAACATTTGATTAATTTGAAGATGATATTAGAAACCCTTAGGAAGTACAATATGAAAATTCAAATCGACAAGTGCGAATTCCTCCAAAAAGAAGTCGCATTTTTAGGACATGTGGTAACTCCGGAAGGAGTCAAGCCCATTCCTGAGAAAATTATAGCCATTAAAGAGTGGCCAGTACCCAAGACCGAGAAGGAGTTAAGTGCCTTCTTAGGAGTGATCGGTTACTATCGTAAATTTAAAAAAGACTTTGCGAAGATAGCAAAACCCTTAACCCAGCAACTTCGTAAAGGAGAAACAATTCAACACACAGCTGATTTTATATCTGCCTTCAAAAACTGCAAAAAAATCTTAACCAGTAGCCATGTACTACAATATCCAGATTTCTCCAAGCGTTTCATACTTACGACGAATGCCTCAAACTTCGCTTTGGGCGCGGTATTGTCCCAGGGTCCCATTGGGTCAGAAAAACCCATCGCATTCGCTTCCCGTACGCTGAGCCAAACCGAAGAAAAATACTCAGCTATTGAAAAAGAATTGTTGGCCATAGACTGGGCCTGCAAGTACTTTCGACCTTATCTTTTTGACCGTAAATTTAGCCTTTATACGGACCATAAACCTTTGACCTATGCGCTGAACCTTAAAGGATCAAATGACAGATTAATTAGATGGAAATTGAGGCTTGAGGAGTTCGATTATGAAATCCACTACCGGCCTGGGAAACAAAATAAAATTGCTGATGGCTTATCCCGAATACCACAGCAAATAAATCGCAACGAACAAGAACTTACATCGTCTTCCGATAACAGTGATGACGACGACGACAATAGCAGCGATAGTAGTAGCGACAGTAACACCACACACTCATCTGCATCCGATGCGAGTGAAGTTATTCCAATGACCGAACGCCCTCTAAATGTTTATAAAAACCAAATCCTCATTACGGAAGGCGAACAAAATGAAGAAACATATGAGCAGATCTTCACTTCAGTTTATCGGCGAACGACTACCAGATCTTCATTCGGTATTCCCCACGCCATAAAAATTTTCAGGGATTTCATGCATCCAACAAAAGGTAACTGCATTCTGTGGCCTGAAAAATGGTTAAACACTTTGCAAGTTGCCTACAAAAACTATTTCTCCAGAAATAAAACCTTTAAAATAATACTAACCCAGTCTATATTACAGGACATCGTTTCCGAAGAAGAGCAGGATCACGTCATAGAATAAGTCCACTTACGCGCCCACAGGGGTGCTACAGAAAATCACGATGTACTCAATAAATCATTTTTCTTCCCAAAACTCAAACAAAAAGTACAGAAATTTATCAACCTCTGCGAAACATGCCTGGAAAGTAAGTATGAAAGATCTCCCTACAAAGTGACATTTGCCTACACTCCTACCCCAGGAAAACCCCTAGACATCCTGCATATTGACATATTCATATCCTCACCAAACTTCTTTATTTCTGCAGTAGACAAATTGTCTTGCTATGCAATCCTGATCCCAATAAAATCACGCTCCATTCCCGACGTGAAACGAGGTTTGACAAAACTAATGACCACATATGGTACACCGAAAATGATTATATGCGACAACGAGGTGGCATTCAAATCCATCGAGGTACGCGGTCTTTTACAAAGATTAAACGTAGAAATATATAACACTACTTCTGACCATAGTGAAGTGAATGGAATAGTAGAACGATTCCATTCAACCCTAAGTGAAATTTTTAGATGTATGAAGCCCAAATACCCAGATTTAACAAATAAAGAAATATATAAAATTTCCACTACATTGTACAATGCTACCATTCACTCGGCTATCAAATTGAAGCCCATAGAAGTATTTTTTGGTATAAAGGAGGGAGAAGAAAGGCCCCTAAACCTCCAGAGAATACTTGAAAACAGAAACGAAATTTTCGATGCAATAGTTCAACAGCTAGAAACCTATCAGAAAAAGGTTATTGATTCCCATAATAGAAGCAGAATAGATGAACCGAACTTTACTCCAGGAGACACAAATTACAATAAAATAGCAGGGATTCCTGGATTCCTAATAAGAGAAAAAATAAATTCAAAAAACAAATTGTCAGATCTAACAGGAGAAAAACTATCATAGACAGCAGAAACATTAAATTACATAAAACCAAGCTAAAAAAGAAGAGGAAATCTTGAAATGAATGCAATTACATGCAATTATATGTATACAGTGTCCACTAACAAAGAACTTAAACCATTATTAACAACTTGCTATTTATCCTCAGCCAACAATATCAACATTAATTATGCTTACGATAGCCTCGCTTCAAACACAAAAATTAACAATCCGGAACTTACAGAATGACCCACTACTACTTGTGAAAGAAAGAGATTGCAAAATTCAAGTAGGAACTATAAAAATAATACACCCTATCAATCTCACGTCCATTGAAGAGACCATAGAATATCTGATAAGATCGTCATATCCGAACATAATTCAAAGTACTAACACACTAACAAATATTTTAAAACTTAGGACAAAGAAATTGTACGGCAACCTGTATCAACTTAAACCACGAGAACATCACCGATCAAAAAGATGGAATGCCATTGGTACCGTTTGGAAATGGATTGCGGGGACGCCGGACGCTTCTGACTTACAAGCCATCAACACGACCATGAACGATTTAATAGATCAAAATAACCAACAATTCAAAATCAACCAAAACATTAACAGTCGAATTGAACAGCTTACATATTCAATTAAGTAAACAACTGTACAAGCCCGTCTGAACGATCTTACGATGAATGATGTCGATACCATTACTGCCATCTTTAACATAGACATTCTGAACCAACTGCTTGAAGACATTTAAGACGCAATAATGTTGTCGAAACTATCTATAATAACCAATAAGATACTATGTATCCAAGAAATCCTAACAGTACGAGATCTACTGCAAGATCAAGGGATCAACATTCAATTACCTGATGAAGCGCTGCAATTCATCACACCAAAGTTCACCACTAGCCCGGGAACATCATTATATTTCATGCATGTACCTTTACTGGAAAATTTCACCTCGATCATTCGAGTATACCCAATAACAAACAAAAATCAAATAATCAGCCAACAGCCAGAATATATTGTCAAAAATGGGAACCGTATTTTCATAACTGACAATCCGAACGATTTCGTTCAAAAATTTCCGCACCTTGAGGAGCACAACGACAAGTGCGTCAACCCTCTAATCAACGGACGGAAACCGATTTGCAACGTTGTTTCGAATAATAAAACAATATACCAATTAATTTCGGATAACACTCTATTGGTATCCAGCATCAAAAATCAAACACTGGAGTCAAACTATGGACCTGATAATCGCAGATTAGAAGGAAACGTGCTGATTTACTTTGCAAATTGCTCAATTAAATTCAATAACCAGACCTTCAAAAATGAGGAAAGTATAAGTGAACCAGAAATCATACACAGTGCATTTTATAACCTGGAACCGGATTGGAAATTGAAGGAAGAACACGATTTAGGGAAAATTCATCTCAATACCATGCAAAACCGAAAACTTCTACAACACGTATACCTAAAACAGAGTAATCTAAATTTCAAATTCTGGAGCCTAACCGGAGGATTTTCTTTTCTGAGAACAGCATCAATCATCATCATAATTTTAATCTTATGCAGATGTAGAGAATACGGAACGGGACGTTCCTCACTTATGGATGGAGTAGTTATCGCATCAACTTCATCTGGTCACGAATCTTCACCAGACATACAACGGACGTTAAATCGAATCAAATCATTGGAACAACAACAACAACAATTACCCGCGAAGCTATCAACTCTAGAACCATCACAAACAGCGAAGCCGTAGTCAGCAAATTCTTCCATAAAACCCCAACCAACAAATTCAATGCCATACGCATGGCAACCGGTCTTTCAACGTGCGACGCTTCGTGTCAGCAGTATGCGCTCGGATTGCACAACTCCGATTTCAACACGAGCCACCTTAGCTAGGGAACATATTTTCAAAAGCGAGGCCTCTGTAATAGCAGGAATAAATTTCACTTTCAGTTAGCTCTTTGTTTTAGTTTTTAAAAACCTACCGAATGTGATTAATCTTGACACTATATATATATATATATATATATATATATATATATATATATATATATATATATATATATATATATATATATATATATATATATATATATATATATATATATATATATATATATATATATATATATATATATATATATATATATATATATATATATATATATATATATATATATATATATATATATATATATATATATATGTATATATATATATATATATATATATATATATATATATATATATATATATATATATATATATATATATATATATATATATATATATATATATATATATATATATATATATATATATATATATATATATATATATATATATATATATATATATATATATATATATATATATATATAGATATATATATATATATATATATATATATATATATATATATATATATATATATATATATATATATATATATATATATATATATATATATATATATATAAAATTTTTCAGGAAAACCCTGAGACTCGAGGGAAAGCGTATAAAAACCCCAATGTCTCAGGGAGCGGGTTTGGGCTGCCATATCACCCGACCCGCTAAAAAACCACTGTTCTTGCCCAGAACCTGATGCTCTGGCTGTCTAATTCACCGAGCCCTTAGGCTCCCTTGTGCCAGTTAGCACCGCAAATCCTTTCTCGCACCATTCAGCGCCGTTTACTCGTTGAGCACCAGACTTGTTCGCGAACCACTCGGTCTAGTCCCCGACGATGGACCTAGCCTAGTTCAAGGGAGTGTCGAGGTCGGTCCGGTGAAGCCTGACGTCCGGTTCACTGGCGCCCCGACGACCCAAACCCGGTGCTACATCGCGTACTACTCAACTGGTCCCCGTCGGTCGATCCGGCGATTCCAGTTGGAGTGTAACTTGCTCTTACCGCCTTATACGCTGGTCTTAGAGCATCTCTTTCGGCGAAGTTTCGGGCTCTCTGCATCTTCCTCCGTGCTCGGTGGCAGCATGCACGTAGGTCGGCAATTGCCGAATTCCACCAGAAGGCTGGGCGGCGAATGTACCTTGGCTTACCTTCTCTTGGCATGGTTGCATCGCACGCTCTTGCTAATGCCGTTGTCACTTCATCTGCACTGGAGTTAATTTGATTGCACTCACGCGTCAATGCTTCGACGAAGACTCCCTTGTCGAACTTCGTTGTTTTCCACCTCCGCTCGTTTGATTGGATCGCACTCTCCAATTTAAACTTCTAACCAGCTCTGGGCTGCAGAAGGTAACGTCAATAACTGAATGTCGACCGTCGCGGCGGAAGGTGCTGTTTGTACCATCGTTTGCAACATCTATGTTCAGCTTTGCAAAGGCCTCGAGTAGACTACTCCTCCTTGAGTTAGTGAATCGGCTGCCCCATTCTACTGCCCAAGCGTTGAAGTCGCCGGCTATAACGACAGGTCTCCAATCGATGAGCTCCTCTGTCAGCTTGTCGAGCATTTCTGTGAATCGATCGGTCGTCCACCGCAACGGTGCATAGCAGCTGCAGAAGAAGACTCCATTGATTTTGGCGATTACGAAACCTTCATCTGCACGATAGACCACTTCCTGAAATGGATATCTCCCCGTCGTCCAAATCGCTGCTGATTTTGCGTTATCTTCTATTCAGTTTCCATCGCTGGCCGGGATACGGTAAGGCTCCGAAATGATAGCTATATCGCATTTAGACTCCGCCACAGATTGCCGCAGTATGTGTTGTGCTGTGTCGCAGTGGTTGAGGCTGATTTGCGTTACCTCCACTGTGATTTTGTTGCAGTCGCCTGTTTGAAGGCCGGACATCGTGGGCCTCCTGTAACGTGGTTGATACCTTCTTCGGTTGCACAGATCAGACATTTCGGAACCTGCTGGCAGTTTTTTGCCATATGGCCTTCTTCCCCGCACCTTCTGCATAATTTGCTCCTGTCAAGTCCACTGCAAATTCTCGCCAGGTGGCTGAACACTTGACACTTGAAGCACACTTCCGGTCGCTGGACATACCGACCAGGCAACTTTGATCTTCGCTTGCGTGCCGAAAGGTTCCTTCCTCATTCGGATCATCATCTGCACTTCTCCAAGTTCGCACTGTTTTTCCAGAGCTTCTCTTAGCTCTTCTTCCGAGGATATCTCATCCAGGTCCTTACATTGGATGGTTGCCACCGGGCACGGGGCTCTCACTTTCACCGCTTCGCCTATAGCTTTCTCGGTGAGCTCCTTATAAGTAGAGCTGCTTGACTTCGGATCCTTTTTCAGTTCCAGAATCATCTCTCCGATGCGGGTGCGCCTGATTTTCTTGACGTCTGAACCCAGCTCCTTGAGTGCCGGATTTGTCCTCATTGCGCGCAGTACCTTCTCGTATGAGTCATCGTTGGTTTTGACTATGAGAGCTTCACCTTTGTTTCGTCCCTTGAAAAGCATTCGCTTTTCGGACCTATCCTTGTTGTTCGCCCTCCATTTGGTGCTGTCGACGACTTCCCATTTGGTGTTTTTAACCACGTTGGTGGTTGCTTCGTTCGCTACGCGTACCATTACGCCGGGAGTCTCCTTGTGCTTCTTGGAACCTCCTGGTCTCGCATCGCCAGGTGAAGCTCTTAGTCGGTGTAGAGAGACACGTCGCCTGAGGTTTGGCTTTCGTCTCATAGGTTTCCCTCACTTTCGGTGGTACCTTATTTCCAAGGACTTCTTGGCCATCAACAGCTTCTTTCCGGTTACCTCCGCTTTCTGCTCCAATGGTTCTCCATTCCTTGACGGCCAATCCGTGGTTTCCTTGTATCTTCAGGACCAGTGTCTTGAGGTCATTGTGCACATTACTGCTTTTGTCAACAAAGTCGTGCAGTTCGTCCACCAATTTTTTAGTTACTGCTATACTCGGCATGCTTGGTATTTTAAACCAGGCGCTCCCTTCCTGCTTTTGCTGCTTCTGTTGGAGCTGCGGCTGCTGGTGCTGTTGAGGCTGCTCCTGGCGTTGAAGCTGCGGCAGCAGTTTCTCCTGGTCGTGCTGTTGTTGCACTGGTTGGCTTTGTCGAGGCGGTGACCTCGTTAAACGCCGCGTCTACTTCGTATGTGTAAGTTTCTTGCTCCATTTCTTTTTTGGGTCCAAACTCCGGGCCACTATCTCCACTCGTTGCACATAGTCGCCTCTCGTGATCCCATGATTATGTATACTACCAGCCGCAGGGAGGTCATGTAAGGGTTGACACTATCCTTCATGGGGAGTAGTGTTCAAAGCCCGGATCGGCGTAAATCAGGAATGCTCCAACCGAACCTAGTACCACCAACTAAATGGTGACGAGCTTCGAACGTACCCGGAGACCTGCCAGGGTTTCATTTGGACGGAGGCAGCCGTGCTGTTAGCCCTCCCGCCAATTCAAGTCGGTGTCATCCTTCCTTACTCAGGGAGTAGAACAGCACGCCTGTCAGCCCGAGGTCTTCGTCCAATTCGAAATTCGTGTCCTATTCGTTGACGTTTGCTATGGCCAGTATGCCATAATCGGGATGTTACTGGCATCGATCCTGATTTGCCGGTTGGCACTCCGCTTTGGGCTAGAGTGCTTTTATTGCTAAGATCTCAGATCACTGGAATCTTGGGATCTTAGCAGAAGCGACACAGACTCGCTTCTTGGGAGCTGCTTTCGGAGTTGTGGCTTTTTTAGAGGTTTAGCAGAGCCCAATCCAAACCCCACCATATCCTAGCAAAACTCCGTAACTCGCAGTAGAGCCAGGGGGAGGGTGGGGGTTTCGTTAAGCCCCTGGAGAATACTCCTGTCCTTCCTGTCCCCCCCTGTGTGTGCGTGTGTGTATGCGAGTGTTTTTTTACATTAAAAATGTCTTACTCCACTATCTGGGGCTAGGTGTCATTCTAAAATCTAAACTATCTCCCATGTAACGAAACTATGTAAGGTTTGCACGCTTATAACTCCGATATTACTAGATGGATTTTAATCATTCATACACCAACCGATTCAGAAACACCTAACTTAAATATTGGTAATAATTTAATATCTCCCCATTAAAATTAGACTTTTGGAAATTGGTAAAATTAAAAAGTTCACGAAAAACGGGAAAATTACCATTCGTGAGGCAGATTTCTCAGACACAGCCGTCATTAGTGGGCACCTTAGTCGCTCAATAAAACACGAAAAGTCATAAATAGAAGCGACGCATGTCCGTTTAAATCAGTTGTTGCTAATATCCCATACGAGCAGCATCGTCTCCGGGCGATGCAATAAGCGCTATCGATTTTCGGCAACGTTGGCATTTGCACACACTCGCACCTAAGTGGCTAAACCATATACGGTTAGTTTATAAATAGAGGTGACGTGTACACGTTTGAATCAGTTTTTGTTCTTATGTCGAACGGGTAAGATCATGGCTGCAGCGTCTGGACGCTACACTAAGCGGTAGACGCTATGCATTTTCGGCAACGGTGGCCGTGTGCGGATTTTTCGGGTACCAGCACGGTGTCACAGAATGATTTGCAAAGTGGGTGGGTGGGGTGGTTTGGAATTAATTCAATACGGCAGGATGCGACCTATGTATGCTGCTTGAGAGTGTTGCGTTGAAAAAAAATATTTATTTTTATGCATGCGTGTGCGTTATAACTTGTTAATCCATGTTTACGGCGCTTTGTAGCTGCGTAGGGTAAAGAGCCTATTGGCTTTCATATGTTTCATATTTCGGTTATATGTGATATATATTTCGGTTATATGTTTTTATCAGTAAGGCATCTGACAACGTGTTTCTGTAGTTATTGCACTGTTCAGCAGCGTAGTATTTTATATAGGAGAGTACACTCAGGTTTTTTACGCGTTTTTTTGCGTGGTATTTTTTTACGCGGATTTGGAAATTTACGCAGTTTTATTTTACGCGTTTTTTGAAATTTACGCGGTTTTCTTTTTACGCGGCCTGTATCCCCCGCGTAAAAAACCTGTAAACTTTTGTTTCGTACTGTACAAAACGGAAAATTTTAAAACAGAACTTAACGTCCCAGCAGCAGTTTAAGCGGGTGTTCTTTTTCGATTAAAATTCAAGCCATGTCTTAAACGCTAGTGGACTTAAAATTGTTTTCCCAGTTTATGCAGTCAGAGTATCTGTCCTGCCCTATGTATTTAAAACACAGTTCTAATCGCGTTTCAAAGTATACAACAAATAGAACGGTTAAGTATACCAATTTACATTTTAAAATAAAACTGTTTTAAATTATGAAACAAACCGCTGTACTGAAGATATAATTATGTCAGTCCTATTACCACATAAAACACCTATATAACATAAAACGCTGCAGAATTGGTTTAATAATACAATGTTTACACTACAGAGTTATAACACGTTATAATAATTAAATGTCTGAAAAATGTCACTAAGATAGCATAAAACCCTGTTTTGACCGGTAGTGCGAACGTTGTATAACAATGTAATTTATCAAATAATTTCATTTGTTCAACCACTAATCGATCAAGAAATACTTAACCTTAAGATTGTTTACTTAAGTTCATTAGTACATTATTGAAAATTTAAACGGAAAATGAAATTTCATGTTTCATGGAGAATCTGTATATTTCCGTTAGCGGGCGTGGGCTTTCTTATCACAGTGGAGCTTTCCTTTTGAATATATTTGCTGGACAGACCAGCCTATTTTTAATAGATGGATCAGCCAAATAATGCCAATCACCTAGTGAGATACTTGATTAATTGTAATAATAGATTACCGTTAAATGACCTTCAATAAATTATGTTTTAATGGGGAGGGTATATAGCAAATTGCAACATATGAAAATAGGCGAGTGAGCAAGAACGTGAGTCGATATGTGTGATAGATAAAATTCATTTGCACGCTCTTGAAAAAAGTTACATTTTTAATGTCACTGTGGTCGTGTCCTGTATACAACCCTTTAACTTTTTTTTTACAATGGAGAAGACCTTTACGTCCTAGCCCAGTACACGTGCTATTGGTAGGTGTCCAAGCTACCACACGGGGTGTACTGGGGGCGTGTCGGGCTCGAATGGTAACGCTGCCATTAATACCGACTAAACTCCATTGGGCTCCGCCATCGTTCCCCCCAGGAACTACCTCTCGGTATTACTTCTGGGGGGATTGCTGTACTTAATGTACTCATTCACTCTCACTCACGCGTTCATACGTGCTGTATGAGGCTTATTTGTGTGCTCTCTCTATCGCACCTTGATTCACTCTCAAACACTCGACAGGTTGCCCAGGTACCCCACAGGCTCCGTTAACGATGGAGCATCTTTTTCACCCCCTCGATCACTCATCCCTCGGCACAGGTCGCTTCACGCCTTGGAATTGGGGTTATGACCTATCTTGCTATACGTGGTGAATGCGGCCCAGATCATCACAACCATCCTCCTTTACCGGGGCTTTGGACTTGTAGCTCTGGTTCTCAATAGTTCCAGGTGCGTATATTATTACAGACATGCTACTATTGAGATCCGTCATTCGCTAGCGGAGTTTGTGTATGCGTGTGTGTGTGTATGTGCACTAATGTCATGTAATTATCTCAGCAACCGCTGAACAGATCTTAACCGTTGTGTGTCCGACGCGGTACCCGGGTACCTTTTTAAGTTTCAATTAATGAAATTCCTATGTTTTATCCATAGCTGGAAATTGAAACTTTGTGACATCTTAGAACTACACTAACTCAAGCTTTTGTGTTAATAATATTTTTGATATAGTAAGGGTGGGAGTGAGGAGGGGCTCCTGAATTTTTTTACTACGTAACAGGCCGACGTGGGTACCCGGGTACCCACAAAACTAAAATACCCATAACTAAGGTAATATCCAACCGATTTCGATACTTTTGGCCGTTTTGGATTCAGGAACTCATCTACTTTTGGACTTGGTAAAAATGAATCGGGTTACTTCATTCGGTTCCTGGGTTTCCGGAAGCAGGTTCCTGTGCAGGAGTACTATTTGCGAACTTCAATGGAATACTAGCAATATGGGCATCAAAATTCTTGAAATTGCATCAGTAGGCTGTATCTCGTGGTTTTGGAACCATTTGGTGATTTGACCCCGGAACGGATATTCCGGAGCAGGTTCCCGTGGGGCCGTGAGTGCCCATTCCATTCCAATTCCATTTTTCAAATTGCCATAGGGACCCTAACAATAAAAAAAAGATGGGTTGGTAATGTCTGCGACATAACCGGAGAGATGTAGAATACATAAGGAACACGTTCTTCAAATATGTTGATATTCACAGGAATTTTCGGACAAAAGGTGATTTGGGCGAGGAATATTTCAAATTATTCTTTACAAAAATGATGGTAGTCCTGAAAAGGACCGTTTTTGTTGGCGTTGTTGGCCTTGGTGGGGGAGATGCGCTGGCTTCGATTCTCGTTGGATGCTTCTAACTTCTTACTATTTCCGGGCTTAGCTGTTGTCCAGGAGGCGATTCTGACATGATTGGTGTAGGTGTAGGTCGTCAACCGGTTATAATTTTTCAAGCGTTGTTTACATTTGAAATTAAACCACTGGATCAATTAAAGAAAGTATTGGTCTGTGATATGAAAAGTACGAAATATATCGTCGGGTTTCTGCATTGCCGTTTTTGACAAATACAAGATCAATGCATGTGCCTGCAAGTGTAGTTGCTTGTGATGGATCAGAGATCAAACGAAGCTTGAGACATTCATTCATAAAATGCACAAATTTCAAATTCTCTTGTTTTGAAACATCTATGTTGAAGTCGCCTGAAACGACCATTGGAACATTCTGATTTCTAGATTAAATATTCTACATTAAAAGATGGGTGGGTAATGTCTGCGACATAACCGGAGTGTCGTAACTACACTTGTGACGTTAATCCAAATCTAATGATATGCAACGAAATTACGTTTGCATGTGACATTTTCAAATGATTCGTTATAATTATGGTTAAAAATTCTAATTGGGAATTCTTTTCCATCACCAACTATTTTTCTTTTTTTCGAATCTACAGCATTCTTTGAAAATATTGTTGAAATGTTATTGATGAAAAACTGAAAATGCGTTTGGCAACACTGCTCACTAAATGGATGGTGGGAAGACGCACATTCGTTTTGATTATGCTAGTATTAGTAGCAGAAAAGAATGAAAAGACAAATGGCCCGAAAACGAGCAAGCGAGAGAGCGATAGTAGTCGAATACGAACTACTATCGCTCTTCTAAACTAAAAAAAAAGATGGGTGGGTAATGTCTGTGACATAACCGGAGCATCGTGACTTCACTTCGAGACGTTAATTTAAATCTAATGATTTATGCTATTAATCAAAGGAGGCTGCCAAAAAGTTCGAATAAAAGCACGCGACTAGTGTACGTTGCACGTTCTATATTTTATCAACACTAGAGAGAATCGATAAAATAATTCAAAGTGTAATAGCAACATGCAATTGTGGCAACACCGGCCATGGGATGGTGGGAAACACGCACATTCGTTTTAGTTATGATGTATTAGCAGCAGAAAGGAATGGAAAAGCAATCCATGAAAACGAGCGAGAGAGGATAATTTAAATTCTCTTTCTTTCTTTCCATACATCGTATTTCTTCTATAGCTTTCTGAAATTATTTGTTATGCACCATAAAATGTAAATTTCACGGTGACACGGTGAGCCAGCGGACACGGTGAGCCAGTTTAATATATTTGGCCTGAAAGTTATGCGCTTGGCGCACTATTTTGCATCCTCGAACAAACCGACCAAGTAGGCATCGTTGGCTTCTCGGGGCATCATTACGACTGAGCTTTGTAAGCGTAGCTCGACTTTGCAGTCCTGTACAATCTCACGAGCCAGACGCTGGAACGATAGCCTACATATTAGTTACTCTGTTGCCCTTTAGTTGGGGCGAAATTCTTGCAGGGCGACAGTTCCTGATCGGTAGTTGGTTGCGATGGGTCACCAGTAGCTGGGGCACTTTTTCGGCCTTCGTCATTGCCAACTGCTCTCCTCCGGTGGACTGGCTGCATGCTAGTACTTGAACGAATACGAATGATGAGAAAAACCGACCGACAGACAGTGATGCCACAAGTACAGATTTATCTAGAAAGGTACAGATTTTTGAAGCATTTTTGGTACAGATTCTGTACGGTACAGATTACAGATTTTTGTAAAAAAGTACAGAATGGTACAGATTTTTTTACATGACATTAGAATGCGAGAGTCGAGAAACCTGGTTCCAGCAAATCAAAGGGATGATGTCTAAGTGAAAGCCGAGAGAATCTTCTCGGAGTGCATGCATTTACTCTGAGATGCTCCAATTGAATTCCTGCAAGCAGGTTTCTCGCATTCTATTGATATTACCAGCCCCATCTCAACTTCTCGCTGCCACTGATTTCCCCGAATGAAAAATATCTTTAAGAAAAAAAAATTTAAGCAACCTTGTCATTATTTGGGTACAGATTTTTCTATAGAACAGTACAGATAGAAAAGATTTTTCAACTCCCGGTACAGATTTAATTGTGGCAACACTGCCCACAGATATTTATATAATCGCGCTAATATGCACTACTATCGCTTTCTCGCTCGTTCTCGTGCCGTGCATGAGCCTTTCCTTTCCGTCCGGCTTCTAATGGCCTAACCAAAGGAATATGCCGTCTTTCCCCCACCAACTGCTCTCGTCAAGCAACCCAATGCGAATAATCATAAAACAAACATGTAGTGGACCTATATATAAACTTTTCATTATTTTATTGTTCGGTTGGTCCACCATTTTGACGGCTCTGTGCGGGATGGGCTGAAAATTTTCACTTTTCCGAGTCGTTTTCGAAAGATTTTTCAAAACACAATTTTTTTGTTATTAGTGCATGTTATACATACTTCAAATTTTAATACAGCATAGAGGAACATATTTTCCACAAATTGGCCTAAAAATCAAATCATTCTGTTAAGTATGATAAAAGTTATTAACGTTCAAAATCTGACGCGGCGCCGCAGCCGATATTTTGAAACGGGACCCCTATATTGAAAGCTTAAATGTATTCTACATTAAAAATAGACTTCCGAGACAATTTGAAGAGTTTTGATACTCATATTGCTAGTACATTATTAAAATTTACAAATCATATCCAAGTACTGGAACATTACTCCGGAAAATCCGGATTACCAAAACCAGATCCATTATTCCGGTTCTATTGTACATAATCAAAAAGTGGACGAGTTCCTGAATCCAAAATATCTAAAAGTGTCCAAATCGGTTAAAGGAAGCCATGGTTATGAGCATTTCAATTTGTGGGTACCCGGGTACCGTCGTTGGCCTGTTAAAGGTGTTTTTTTTTGTTGGGCACATAACTGTTAACGAAATTAGTTTCAAATGAAAGACCTATCGTTGCTATTTGACATACATTTTACATACAGAGTATTGCTTTACGGGTGTTTTAGGGGCAAAACTAAACCGATTTTGCATATCGGAGTATGAAAACACATCGGCGTGATTCAAGGAATTTGATTCCGGAAATATTTTGTGAATTTACTTAATAATTAATTAACTATTTCTCAAAAATTAATACACAAGTTTACTTCAAAGACAAATCAATGTTTAAATTCACTTTAAAGTGAAAATTTGTCCAGAGTTGATGTATTTATCCGTTGGATTAAACATTGCGTTCAATCGTGAGATAGACGTTGGAAGGTATATGAATACACAGATCACCAACTTATCCACCTAGCAGTGAGAAAATAGATTTCTTAGATAATTCATATTCATAATATACTCAAGAGCAACTGTGTTTTTGATTAAAAAATTCTAGTGAAAGTTTATCTTCTTTTGCAAGATTTATGGTACCATCATCGGGGGTTACTTTACGCCACGGGGGCTACTTTACGCCAAAATTAAAGAATGATACTTGAGCTTCTAGTTCAAATTTAGCGTTATATTTTGACAAAAACAAGACATAGTATTATGCACTGCTTAAACACAAATATAAAAACGTGTTTAATCCACCTAACAGTGTGATGAGACATTTCTTATAACTCTTATCACTCTTCGGATATTATATCGTTTGAGAGCATTTAGAACTTGAGTGGCAGGACTTAGAGAATCGCTCAAATCAGCATAGGACAACATCAGTGCTAGAAATCTCAAACCAAATCAATGGGAAAGCGAAAAAATGGCCCATAAAATAGACATACCAACGAATTATTGTTAATGCTCTGTTAATAAAATATCCATATTGTGGTGGGAAAACTGAATTTTCCTAAAGGGGTTGTACTGAAACAAAAAAAAAACGAAACGAGCACGCATTTTCGCCGCTAGGTGGCACTGTATGTATCGTATTATCACTGTAAGTGAAAATAAGAAGGATAATTGAATTGTCTACAACTTAGTCGAAGACTGCTAGTAAATTCGACTTTGTTAAAAGAAGTTATTAAACTTTTAACGAAGTGATGTCTGAGTCAGTTTTGCATGGGGCCTAACAGTGCATGGTTGTGTATCAGTACTCGATTCACACGAACTAAACATTTTTGTGAAATAATCGTTAGGTTTAGCTCAATGGTATGTTCAGAAGAATTATAGTAAATAATACGAACGGAGAGAGATAGAAATTTTGTGTCTTCTACAAAGTTAAAGAACAGGCATTTTTCAGTATTTCTTCTGAACATCTTGATACTCTATCTCTCTTCTATGAAAAGTTAGTAGTGGTGCCCTCTATGCGGTCACAGGTGGAACTAAAATTTTCTAACCAAAACATAATTCGTATTATTTACTATAATTCTTGTAAACATACTATTCGGCTAAATCTAACCATTATTTCACAAAAATATATAGTTCGCGGGACTCGACTACTGATACACAACCATGCACTGCTAGGCCCCATGCAAAACTGACTCAGACATCACTTCGTTAAAAGTTTAATAACTTCTTTTAACATAGCCGGATTAACTAGCAGTCTTCGACAAAGTTGTAGATAATTAAAATATCTTTCTTATTTTCACTTACAGTGATAATACGATGTATACAGTGCCACCTAGCGGCGAAAATACGAGCTAGTGAGTTTCTCCATGTAAATTGTTGAAAAATCCAATATAAACTTCAGGCACGTTGGTCCGGTAGTTAGACTTGTTCGATTTGCTTCAAATTTGGTACAAGTACTTCTGGTGGGACTAGGAATCGACTCAGGGGTGGGCCGATTGAGTTTTCAAAAATTCATCATTTTTCTGGGCAGTCTAGTGCACAGCGCTCTAAAAATCTAGCGAAATCGTCTTAGGGCACCAGCGGGTCTGTAAAGAATACTAAAAATTAATTTCTATTCCATAATTTTCAGCTCAGCAATTCGAGAGATCGTGCTCACCGCAAGCCATGAAAAATAGACTACGTTGTGAAGCGATGGTCACTATTTATTAAAAAATCACGGTTAAATAAAAAATAAAACTATTAAAAAATTTCAAATAGTTTATAATTTTCACAAACTTATTAGGAAAAATTGTTTAATAAGCTTTCATAATATTGTGTAGGAAAAAAGCTGAAAATTTGAAAATAAATCTGAGGATTATGATTGATTACAGAACTCTGGAATTTTCTATTGGAATGTTTTCAGGCAGGAATTTGATATTGATGCTATTAGACAACTGTGAAATCAAGACCAATAGATCAGTTACATATCAGGACCCCATTCCGACAATTTATCAAAAGTCCTCATGATGTTTACAACAACAGGTTATCAATCTATGGAGCAGATAATGTTATTGTAATATTGAATTAAATCAGTTTGCATCAATAAATTTGCAACTCCAATCCAATATATTTTTTTTGGTGTGTTGGGGGGGGGCTGTATGGTGTTAAACCCCAAAACCTTCTCTTGGCTACGCCGTTGCATGGAGTTATTTATTTCGCTTTTCATTTTCCGAAAGGTTTCAGACCGATCTGATGGTCATAAGTTAGAAAAATTGCAGTCAGAAGGTACGCACAAATGAACATTTTTGCACTGATAAGTTATCAAGTTCCTTCCAGACAACTTGGAAGTGTTCGGTGATTATTTCTAGCGGTTGTACATAGAAAAATGAAATACAAAATTCGATTTATCGAAATAATGTTTGGCTTATTTCAATGGATTATTACTATATTGAACAATAAATAGGCGACGAAGAGTAATCCACAAACAACAAGCCATAACTTTTAAAGTATTCAAAATAGATATTTGAAGTCTTCAGTAAAGTTATTCGCAAAAGTAAGAGCTACAAATTTGCTGAAGACATCATTTCGTTATAATCACTTCCAAGAAAATTTGTGAAAATATCTCACTCATAGAGGGATTAATCAGCAAAAGCACAATTCCAAAAGAAAGAGCATATCTCCTCCATTTAATGCTCCGAAGATACTATTGACCTAAAATAAGCCGTTTTGGCGTTAATAATAGATTACATGTTTTTGGTCATATTTCTGGCAATGGGAAATGATAAAAATCTTTCGTCCGCATTTAATGTTAAATATCTCTTTTGATAATAGTCCGATTTCAACAATCTATAGCTTGTTCGAAAGGTATTTGTTAAAGCTGTCCAAAAACATATAAATTGTTAATCTATATTGTCAATTCCGGCAGATAATTTAAAAAAACTGCAAAAAACGCCATTTTTACGCATTCAAACATTCATATCTTAAAAACTAAACATCAGAATCAAAATCAAATTAATAGCGTTCATACTGTTTTTTAGTTCTTTCATTTAAAATTGGTTTGGATAAGATCGGTTCAGCCATTGCTGAGAAACACGAATGAGAATTTGTCCGTTACATACACACACACACACAGACACACACACACACAGACATTGTCCCAAATCGTCGAGCTGAGTCGATTGGTATATAAGAATCGGCCCTCCGGGCCTCGGAAAAAATCTTGAAAGTTTGAGCGAATTCTATACATTTCTTTTATAAGAAATGTAAAAATGGAAATAGGTTTAAGAAAATGATTGCAAATAATCGTAGTAGGCGATGAAACTGAAAATATACGCAAAAAGCATTGTAACTTAAATTCTCTTGGGAAAGTGTGATATACTAGTCAAATTATTAGATAAGAGATAAGATATAGATTACGTGAAATTACCCTGGTAATGTAAAACAATTATTTGTGTTTGTACTTTTTGTCCGTATTTTTGATTTTTTGGTAATTGGGTAATATGTCCATTTTATCTAAAATTGGAGCTACTTTACGCCAAGCTTTACTTAAGTCTATATTGCACAATCTGTATATTTGATCCAAAATTTACTCTTATTTGGGATTTGATTCTAATTCAAAGCAGATTTTTATTAGCGTACTAGTTTTACTGTTTTGAAAAATAACAGCAATCAATGATTTGAAAGTTGAGTAATGTAGTTGCAATGCATAGTGGTCCAGATGGCTAATTTAGGAGGAATTTTAACTTTCTGACAAACCTATATAATTTAGCCGTATCATGTCTTATGATGAATTTGTGTACATCAGAAGATGCTTCATTTTGTTGGTATAGTTATTAGGGTGGTTCCAATTTTTCTAAAATACGAAAATAAACTTTTTACTGATAAAAGATAGTCCGTGGTCTTCCACAAGATTGTAAAAAAACTTATTTTGAATAAATTTGTTGAATATATCAAAGCTCTATCTCTCTTAGTTTTTGTAAGTTAGCTTGTAAGAAATTTAAAACAGTGGATTATGGTGTTCCTGAAAAAAAGTTTTTTTAGTACAACTTTCGTATCTTTTACTTTTTGTTAAAACAACCTTTGAACAGCTTATAGAAAACTTCAAACCGAGTATTTTTCTCTTGGACACCGAAGGTCTAACTTTTTTCTTTCAAAAGTTATGGAGACTTTTCGTCTAAAAAATAGCCTATTTCAAGGCTCATTATCGCTGATGCGGGCACCTAAAGTTGAATACTGTTTTAACCACATGAAACATCATACCTTTTAGCATACTTGAGCAAAAATTGGCGAATACGACATTTTTTTAAATTTTGCAATTTAGATTTAAATTTTGTAGTTTTGCAGGTTCAACGCATTAACGCGTGTACACACATATCGTTGTATTATGAAAAAATACCACTTTCAAATATCATTCTCTCATCGTAGCACTAGCAAGCTATGCATAGGTGGAACGACTGTCAAAAAATGTTTTCTGATTTTATTCGTTCTAATTAAAACTGTAGTTAATATGGATATTAGTCGAAGAGAGTTGGCGAATTTTTATCGCTGGTAAAAAGACAAATGAACTGCTTAAGTTAATTACAAGTAGTAATCCAAATGTAAAATTAAGACTTGTTCTTAAAGGAATTTCACCAAAAAAATTTAAAGTGCGGTAATTACCGCAACCGCGACGAACCCTACTTGTAATTAACTTAAGCAGTTTATCTGTCTTTTTACCAGCGTTAAGCATATTCGCCAACTCTCTTCGACTAATATCCATATTGACTACAGTTTTATTTAGAACGATTAAAATCAGAAAACATTTTTGACAGTCGTTCCACTTATGCAAAGCTTGCTGCGATGAGAGAATGATATTTGAAAATGGTATTTTTCATAATACAACGATATGTGTCTACACGCGTTAATGATGATCTTTCATGTGGTTAAAAAAATTCAACTTTAGGAGCCCGCATCAGCGATAATGAGCCTTGAAATAGGCTATTTTTTAGACGAAAAGTCTCCATAACTTTTGAAAGAAAAAAGTTAGACCTTCGGTGTCCAAGAGAAAAATACTTTTGTATGATACATTCTGTAGCTTTCAAATGTTGTAATTGTTATAATGATTCAATCTGTAGCATTCAAATTGCTTATGATGTGTTTCAAGTAGTTTGCTTGTTGCTCAGGTATAAAGTTATGCGGCAATATATTGAATAATTTTTCTAAAAAAGCGGATAAAGTTATAAAAATGTTTTACTTATTTCTCTTCATGATTCTGCTGGATTTTTGATACAAAAATAAATAATGCCGAAATATAACCGTTTTAAAACCACCTGGATTTTTATTGAAGTGGAATTTCTAACCAAACATGACGCTCGGTAAAATACTTTGAACGCGAGGGTCTGCAAAGTCTGATTTTTTTCTACATGATTAATGGGCAGCCACCAGGTTAAAACGAATATTACACCCAGCTTGTAAGTAAATCATAGATTTCTTTATTCACAACTGCTGTGACTCACTGGAGGTGTATGGTGAACTACCATGCGGTTTCATCGTTTCCATGCATGTGGTGTGTACATATATAGAGATTGGTACTCATTGAAACTCCTCTAGGATGAACGATAAACCGAATTTGCGTCGATAATGCTGCCAATTTTGAAGCAAATTTCAAGCTGAAAGCATCTAGTTCTCCGGGCCCTGATGGCAATACCTTAATTTTCGTTTAAAAGGCATCAGATGGCTTCTTGAGCCACTTCAGCAAGTCTTCATGCTATCACTCACTATTGGTACATTGCCTTCCTGCTGGAAAGCAGCGCACATGTTCTCAGTTCACAAAAATTGAAACAAATCGAACATTGATAATTATCGGGGAGTCTCGTGTTTAAGTGCTGCATCAAAATTATCCGAGCTGGTTCTTTTTGATCCTATTTTCTTTCACTGCAAATACTGCATTGTAACAACACGGTTTTATGCCTAAATGGTCGACAACGACCAACCTGCTCTCGTTCACAACATATGTACTCGATTGATTCACCGACGGACTGCAACCGATGCTATTTACATGGATCTATCTGCGGCCTTTAACAAAATCAACCTTGTTATCTCAATAGCGAAGCGAGACAAACTCGGTATTCACGAACAACTCCTGCACTGGTTTCGTTTCTACCTCGATGGAAAGCAATTCCAAACCAGCATTAAGGACTATCTATCTGAACCATTCTTCACTTCATCCGGCATCCCACAAAGAAGCCATCTTGGTCCAGTAATATTCCTCCTCTACTTTAATGACGTCAATATCAAATTACAAGGACCCCGCTTTTCTTTCGCCGACGACATGAACATTTTTCGACAAATAAAAAAACGATGCCAAGTTTCTTCAGAGTAAACTGGAGAGCTTTAGTACGTGGTTTGACCTAAACAGAATGATTTTGAACCCGAGTAAATGCTCAATCGTTACATTCACGCGGACACGCTATTCGCTTCAGTTTAACTAGCATTTATTCGAATCGAGCATTCTAAGATACTCTAACGTTAAGGGTGGTGGGGTCATCATTGATTCAGCACCACACACTTCATACATCGTCGATAAGGCATGAAGACAGTTTGCGTTCATTTTCCGAATAGCGAAAAACTTTAGGGACGTATATTGCTTAAAATCACTCTATTGCGCGCTGGTTCGGTCAACACTAGAGTAATGTTCTGCTGTTTGGAATCCTTACTTCTAGAATGGTGTTGACAGAATCGAGGCCGCTCAACGCCGATTCATGCGCTTTGCACTCCAACATCTTCCTTGGCAAAACAAATTTTAGCCGTAGAGCTACGAAAACCGTTGTCAGTTAATACAGCTCGACACTCTAGGCATCCGGGGGGACTGCTGTCGAGTCCTGTTCGTCTCGAACTTACTGTTTGCCAGGGTGGATTGCCCTATCATCCTCGGACGTCTGGATCTTCAAACCGGCGCTCTACGCAATAACTCTCTTCTGTGTATTCCATTCAAGAAAACCAACTATGGTCGCCAGAGGGTGATGTTAATTGTTGTGGTCTAATTTAATCAATTTTCGTTCGGGAAAAAGATCAATTACCGCCGCAAAATTAGCACCAGCGGATGCGCGAAAAAGTTTTCTATGAGATGACACGGTTTGTTAATCGTTTAAAGTGCAATCTACTTAACTAAAGTGAAACGCTTTGCTATTGCCACCGGTCAGACACAACAAAAACCAACCAGCGATGAGTTGCTTATTATTGCTTCGTTGGCCCGTCGCGGGACGAAGCAAAGAAGAGCGTGAAATACCGATGGTCAGATATGACTACTGTGCTGTGCAGTGCGTGTGCCTTGAAAATTTCGTCAGCAAGTGATCGTGTGTATTGTTTCGGCGGCTGGGATCACATCCTGCATGAGAAATGTGCGGATCTCAATACCTCTAGTGCAAGTGCCCTTAAAAGCAATAATGCGCTACGATATGTGTGTTTTGATTGTTGTAAAAAACAGTCTTTCCTGAATGATGTACTGAAAAAATGCGAGGTACTACAGAGCGCGATTGCTGAACTGCAGAAGGCACAACATGAGCTGACCAACAAATTGTTGAATGAATGCGTGGCTAGAATCGAAAGCGGGATCAAGCAGCAACTTGCGAACCTTTTTCAGTCTAGCAAGCAAACGTCCGTGAATGTTAACACCGGCGAAAACATAAATGTTCGTTCATATGCTGACGTCGTTCAAGCCAGTGTGGGCCACTCCGCATCAATTAGAATGAGGAAAGCTGCCGTCATGCCTGCAGGTGATCTTCCAGTGCACAAACAGCCAAAATCTTATAATTGCGACTCCATGGAAGTAGGTCAACTTCGGTCGGGCAAACGTCAATTTTTTACTGTTCCACCTAGCAGTGATAACGTTGGCAATGAGAATACGCCCAAAAGCGCACCCTTATGTAATTTTGCAGAAACACACCCAGTTAAGTTCAATGCAATTGTGAAGCGAGAGTGAACAGTCATCATTAAACCAATCGAGCAGTAAGTCGCGACTGTTACAAAGCAGGAAATCCAAGGCAAGCTTGACCCAGTTTCATTGGGTGTCAAAGAAGTATTTTACCGACCCAATGGAGAAGCAACTATTAGATATGACTCCCGTGAATAAGCGCTTAAATTGCTCAGTACAGTGAAAGCAAATCTGTCTGAGAAGTACAACGCCGACAGAAAGCTCTAAAATCCAGAGTAAAAGTTGTTGGTTTTACTGACGACATCACTGCGGAAAACTTCGTTGAAAAACTAATTCAGCAAAACAATTTTCCTCAACCTGCCAACCTGACGGTGATACGAATTGTGCGAAACGAAAACCACACAGATAATCCTATGTCTGCCATTATTGAAACTGATGCCAAAACATTCGAAAAGCTGATGCAACTACAACATGTCAACTTGGGTTGGATGCGGTGCAAGATCTCTGAATGTGTAAACGTGCTTCGTTGCTCGGAGTACGGCCATAAAGCTGCCACATGCAAGAAGTCCCCATGCTGTCCGATTTGCGCCGAAGGGCATGAGCACAAAGAGTGTGTCTCAGACATCCGAAAATGCATTAATTGTCACAATGCAAATGTGACAAGAAATCCTGATGATCAAACGCCAACTGATTATGCTTTCTGGAGTTCTGAGTGCCCCCTGTATCATACTTGACTTAGGCAGTCACGCCGTCTCATTGACTACAGTACATAGCAACTAGTGCGTGTTGCGAAGTCGCCCAGGTTTCCGACGATGTAATCAGCTCGATTCTGTTACCGATGCCCATATGATTACCACGGAACTTAGATGTTATAGCAGCAACTGCGCGCCATGAATTTGGTCTACAATTGCAGTTTGCCAACGAACGGAATCAGGTTGACTCCGTCACCGACTCCCATCTGTTTGCCATGAAGCTTGGATGTTATGGCGGCGACCTTTCCTGGTCAGGTAAAGCTAAGGAGGGTATATGTCCTCCCGAAGCTATTCGAGATACTGCGCGCTCTGAATTTGGTATGCAATTTCAGTTTGCCAACGAACGGAATCAGCTTGACTCCATCGCCGACTCCCATATGTTTGCCATGAAACTGCCATGGGTGTTATGGCGGCGACCTTTCCCGGTCAGGTAAAGCTAAGGAGGTTACATGTCCTCCCGAAGCTACTCGAGATACTGCGCACCCTGAGTTTGATCCATCATTGCAGCCAGCCAACAGACGTAATCAGGTCAACTCCGTCGCTGACACTGACCCGTATACCACAGAACTTGAAGGACACAACATCGACCTTTTCCGGTCAGATAACAACGCTCTAAACAAGTCAGACCAACTCGAAGGACATGGAATTCCTGTATCCGTTTCCTCAGGTAAATACAATGAATGTATATGTCCTTCCGAAGTAGGACATACAGATGCTGCCCCGTTGAAATCCCAGCCCAATTACAGGCGTTTGCTTCCACCACCACTCGATCTACCACCGTTCAACCGTCAGGAGGAAACTTGCAGGGACATCTTAAAAGCTACTATCAGAACGTGAGAGGGCTACGCACAAAAATTGATGGGCTGTTCGTCGCTGCTTCGGATGTTGATCATGATGTTATTGTTCTGACCGAAAAGTGGCTAAATTATCAAATTAACTCGCTCCAATTATTTGGCTCAAGGTACTCGGTATATCGTAACGATCGCGATCCTAATAGTGCAGGGAAGAAACGTGGTGGTGATGTGCTCATTGCAGTTTCCAACCGACTCTCATCCAAACACAAAAATCTCACTCACAATCTCGAACAACTCTGGGTAAATATTCGTGGCCCCTATACTAATCTCTGTGTGGGTGTTGTATATATTCCCCCCGATTCCGCAAGTGATGTAGGAATTATTCAGAAACACATAGACTCCGCACTTGACATCGCAACTTCCATTGAACCCAACACGGCACATCTACTATTTGGTGATTAAAACCAACCTGGACTTCTTTGGAAGAGCACTCCCTCCGGGTATGCTTTCCCAGACCCTTCTGAATCAACCTTTTCGAGGACGAGTACTATCTTACTGGACGGAATGTCTGCATTGAACATGCGACAAATGTTTACAGCGAATAATAGGTGAAATCGAATCCTGGACCTCCTGTTCATAAATGAAGAAGATTCAATGTATTGTACCGTATAGGGTTGTAGTACCGGTAATACCGGTACCGAAAATCTCGGGAATACCGACCCATTTTTGGTACCGTAATACCGGTACTGAACAAAAGCCAGTACCGGTATTTTCGGTACTATACTATTTTTTGACAAATATGTTTACTCTGCAGGGGGATCTGTTTCAAAATATTGGTCTGCAAGATAAAGTTTAATTATATTAATTTGCCTTCTAGATAAATCGTTGAGATAACACCTTTGTGTGGGAATGAGGTAGAGCCATCATCATAAATATTCTAGAAGTTAAGGTTTTATTAGCGACATTCTGATTGGTTTCCATTATTCACTGGGTGGCGCGTAACAAGACTATGGTCTAAGTCATGTCTGTACTTGGTTTGCTCTTAAACCTTTATCTATAAAAGAACGAACAGCGATTTAGTAGCTAACAGTTTTAAACTTCCCAGCAAGCAAGCAGTCGTATAATTATGTCCAATACAAATTGTAAATATTATCAGACGAAATCAGAATTATAAATACTTCCAGCTAAAGCCATGATAAGTTGTAAAAACGTTACTTAAAATGCAAATCAATGATACAATGTTTATTTAAAGTTGTTTATTGATCTTCCCTAACTCAACGCAGAATTGTAAATCAGAAATATTTATGACATCTACGATATATTATATATAAGTCGATTATGAATTGGATTAAATTGTAAAGTTGTTCGTAATAATAATCTTATTTTTACAAACTTTGCTCTTTCGCGGAATTTCCTGAGTGTCAAAAAATAGAGAATGAACGCTTTCGTTATTAAAAATAAATTGACTCGTATTCGCAAAACTGGAACGTACAGTCAATTGCTCCAAAAATGCAAAAGACAGATTTCTTCTCAGTATAAAGTAGTAAGTAGGGATTATTCTAGTAGGGATTCCTACAATATTGTGGTTCATCACTGAAGCCGTCAGAAGTTCCGAATATTGAAATCAATGAACAAGAAAATATGTACAATAACGAAGTTCCGTTTGAATTATACCAAGAAGCTTGTAAAGTAGACTAATTCGAGTAGGCAGTAATTTTTACTTATTATTTTGAATTAGACATAAATATTCACGAATTCTAGGATAGACAGAAGTTCTTTTACTAATGGTGACAGAAATTCTCCAGTATCCTTCGGTTTGGTTTCTCCATAATAAATACCTATGATGAATGGTTTTATGTGGGGTTGTTCATGGATAGTTGCAAGAATAGGTTAAAAATGATTGGCACTGCTTTTATATGACCGTCAATATTGATGTTGATAGAGATTCGCATGTCTTTAGTTGCTTGTTTTAGACAGTTCTGAAGACCAAATCTCAATCCATGCTGCCAGTATTTTCCACCATCCTTCATGTAAATTATTTCTAGTTTTCTTGGAGTCTTCATAAGCGTCCTGGGATCTTTTGGTAGATCATCATGTATATGAGTGTTCAGCACACCAATAAGTGATTTTAGAGCAGATTGCGATATTTGGTAATCAGAAGCCCAGTTTCGGATAGCAGACATTAGTGACCCTAGACATTAGAATACATTTTGATGAAATTAACATACATCGTATATCACATTGTATCTATAGTTCGAATTGTACCTATATGGCCTCCACTTTTGTTCACATAGAAGGAATGTATGCATTTTGTACAATCATTTTGCATCGTATAAACGTATGGTTAATTGGTTTGTAATCGGTAAAAGTGAATCAAAATGTTGGCTGGGTTGGTGAACTGCTTCAAATGGGGCGATTTGTAATTATTGGTGATCGGAAAATTCAGCAAAACACTATAGTTTACAGGAAAGCAAGGAGCCTTGATATGCATTAGAGAATAGTAGGCAAACGACATAAAGGTCGAAACCAATTTTCAGAAAAGCAAGAGAGGAAATGCGATTAACCTGCTCGGATTTACTGCCATTCTCGCTTTGATTTACTATTGTTAATAGGGTTTCATACATTTACCATCTGTTCAAGTCGACGAAAGTCACATCACTTAGCAGTTATTGATTTCAATGTGGCCTAGATTTCGAAATAAAAGAAGCTGCCCTATACGAAAAATATCTTCTGTGAAATGAGTCTTGCCATTCCGAAGCAAATAAAAACAATAAACATGTTTTATGATCAGCACAAATCAATTATCTGAGAATAAGATCATTAGTTGGAGCATTCAATTTCAGTTTGAAGCTTATTTCGAATTTTTAAAAAAAATATTCGAGTACCGGTACTTTACCGGTACTACCGGAACTGAGGGTTTCAGTACCGTAGTACTGGTTCTCACCAAAAAGGGTCGGTACTGCGAGCCCTAGTACCGTATCAGAGGCATTTGAGCCTTTAGTTGCTGTAGACGCACATCATCCTCCATTTCTAGTAACGTAGATTTGTCCGCAGCTGGTTCTCTATGACGAGATGGAGGATGTCAGGGAGTTCAACTTTTCGAAGACTGACCTTTCTAGATTTCATAACTCACTACAAACAATCGATTGGGAGACTGTCTTGAATTTCGCGATCGATGTAGATGCTATCGTAGAAAATCTCTCACTGGTGTTGAAACAGCTTTTCTGTATACATGTGCCTGCACCTCGTCCCGAAGAAACCAGCATGGTCCAACAACCGGCTACGTTAACTGAAAAGATTGCGATCAGCCGCACTTCGACATTACACTATTCGACGAAACCCGATCACAAAAAGGGAGTTCACTATAGCCAGTAACAGCTACAAAATATATAATCGCTTTCTCTACTCAAGACACGTAGTGCAAAACCAATCCAACCTAAAACGAAAACCAAAGCAGATTTGGTCCTTTGTAAATGGGAAACGTAAAGAAAATGGGCTTCCCCACAGTATATTCCTCGCAAAGGAAACGTCCAGTACTCCCAGCGGTATCTGTAACTTGTTCGCAAAACATTTTTCGAGTGTGTTTAAAAATGAATCGGCTAGCTCAACTCAGGTGGCTCAGGCTAGCTCAACAAGATGTCCCTCACGATGTAATCAATTTTGGAAACATTCAATTTACTGACGAAGACATTCTAGCTGCCATAAGCAAGTTAAAGCCCTCTACATCGGTGGGGCCAGATGGACGGAGGAAACCAAAGCGCACCGGATTTACGCAACTCAACCGGAAAACCGACGGAGGAAAACCGAAGAGAACCGGATTGATTGCGATGAGTAAATTAAGTAATAAAGTGATTTGAAAATAGCCTTAATAAATAGTGAAGTGTTTAAACATAAAAGTGTAGTTTTAGAATAAAACCTTAAAACAGCGAATAAGATTTTAGTATGGCTAGATACGACGGCAATAGGGATTTGTTAATAACTGAAAATGAAACCCTGCAAGCACAGCTGCAGGAAGCTGCCGTACAATTGGCAGAACTACAAGCACAATTGGCCGTTAGTGGAGAGATTCAACATCAGCTTGACAATGCATTGCAGCAAATCAATAACCGGGACCAGCTAATCGCTCGCTTGAGAGCTACTGGTAATAACGATGTGGAATCGATATTAAAAGGGTTGCAAGCTCCACAAATTCTAAGAGACTTTCCATGCTTCAGTGGTGATCCAGTCAAGTTACATTCATTTATCAAATCCATTGATAAATTAATGCCAACTTTAGAACATGCACAAGGGTCACCAGCTTTCGACATCTGGATGCACGCCATCCGCTCAAAAATCATCCACGACGCGGATGCCGCTCTCGAACTCTATGGAACAGAAAAGAAATGGGAGGACATAAAAACACTTTAATTACACATTTCAGTGACAAGAGGGATGAAGTTTCTCTAACGCGCGATCTGTTCAAATTGAAGCAAGGTGACTCAGTGCAAGATTTTTATCGAGACGTATCACACGCAATCTCATTACTAATTAATTTATTACACCTCAACGAAAACGTAAGTGTAGTTATTGAAGCGAAAAAACAATTTTACCAAGAACTAGGCCTAAAAGTATTCCTGTCGGGACTTAAGGAACCTCTTGGACCAATCGTAAGGGACCAGGTTCCCAAAACCTTGAAGGAAGCACTCAGGCTTTGTTTGGAGGAAGATAATTACAATTACGTTAAAAATCCATTTCATTCTGTCGCTAAACCATCAAACCCAATTACTCTACCCCCAAAACCACAACCCATGCCGAAGCATTTCCAGTTTCCCACAGCTAGACCTGCATATTTACCACGACCTTTCCAACAACAACAACCCTTCCAATTTCATCGGTCAGTAAGACCTCACCAATTCAATCCAGTACCTCGACCACTCCAACCCTATCCTACACAACGATCACCGCAATTTAATCAACCGCAACGACAAACTCAATTTAATCTTCAAAATTTTAGGAATCCTTTCACATTTAACACACAATTCAGAAATGCCCCTGCAAAAGAACCCAAAGCTATTCCAATGGAAGTCGATCCTTCCATTGTAACTAGACAGGTTAACTACATGAACCGACCGAATTATCACGTAGAGGAATCTTACGAACCGTACATGAATTACGACGAATACTGTTACTACCAAATGTATGGTTTTCCCGAATAGTCAAATTATCCAGAAGTCGATAATCCTGACGAAGAAGTTGAAAACCCTCCTCAAACCGCGACTCAAGACAGCGAAAATAACCTCGTTCGTGTTGATGACCTAAATTTTCGGCAACTAGCGGGCGATGGACCCTCGACGTGAATAATTTTATTCCTTATATCGAAATGAACACATCCAAAGGCGCACTAAAATTTCTCGTAGATACTGGGGCGAATAGAAATTACATTCGCGCCAAACATGTTAATCTTGCAAACTGTAGATTTACAGACCCTACAAAGGTGAACAATATAAATGGTATCTATACCATAAATCAATTCGTTGAATTTAATCCACTTCTACAGATCCCCAACACACAAAAATTAAAATTTTATTTATTTGACTTTCACCCATTTTTTGATGGGTTGATTGGTTACGAAGCATTACAACTGCTGAATGCAAATATTATCACATCAACTAATGAGTTGCAATTTCCATTGGGCAAAATAACAATGCTTCGTAAATATCCATGCTCTACACAATTGCAACTGAATACCAATGAAACAAAATTCATAAAGTTTCCTGTCAATATCGAAGAATGTGATTTTCAAATACCAAAAGATACAAACATTACGGAGTCTATTTTCACACATTCAGGATTGTACAAGGCAAAAAACAATTACGCATGCCTAACTGTTACCAATTACATGAACGCCCCGACACAGACCGAGATTTTCAAACCATTCGATATCGAACCAAACAACTTTGAAACTCAATCGCCCCCATGCCGAGTAAGCCCGATTAGTCGACAATTATTTGATCAACTGAGAACCGATCACCTAAACTCAGAAGAGAAAGAAAGGCTACTGAAGGTGTTCGCTGAATACCAGAATGTATTTTTACTAACAGGAGAAAACTTATCTTTTACTAATGCTATTAAACATAGCATTAATACGAAAGATGACCTCCCAGTTTATTGTAAATCATATCGATATCCCTACTGCCACCGAGAAGAGGTGCAGAAACAAATTTCACAAATGTTTGAACAGGGTATTATTAGACATTCTATAAGCGCTTGGACATCACCAGTTTGGATAGTCCCAAAAAAGAAGGACGCATCCGGACAAAAGAAATGGAGACTGGTGATAGACTATCGTAAATTGAACGATAAGACAATCGATGACCGTTATCCCATACCAAATATAACCGATATCTTGGACAAATTGGGGAGATGTAATTATTTTACAACGCTAGATTTGGCATCTGGCCTTCATCAAATTGAAGTTGAATCGTCCGATATTCCTAAGATAGCCGTTAGTGTCGAAAACGGACATTATGAATTTTTGAGGATGCCATTTGGCTTAAAAAATGGGCCTTCCACATTTCAGAGGGTAATGGATAACATCTTATGTGAACATATTGGCGTGAGATGCTTTATCTACATGGATGATGTTATTGTATTCTCTACCAGTTTGCAAGAACACTTGGACAATTTACGGAAAATTTTCACCACATTGTCAAAATATAATATGAAAGTGCAGCTAGACGAATGCGAATTCTTATGTAAAGAAGTATCTTTTCTAACGCACGTTGTGACTACTGAAGGAGTTAAGCCAAACCCCGATAAAATTGCAGTCATTAAGGACTGGCCATTACCCAGAACTGATAAGGAACTTCATGGTTTTTTGGGAGTTCTGGGATATTATAGAAAATTCATAAGGGATTTTGCTAAAATTGCAAAACTCTAACAAATTCACTCAGAAAAGGCGAATCTATAACCCACTCTGAAGATTTCACAAAGGCCTTTCAGAAATGTAAAGCCATTCTCACAAGTAGCGATATATTGCAATACCCCGATTTCTCTAAGCCCTTCATCCTTACGACCGATGCATCTAATCATGCAATCGGTGCCGTGCTTTCACAAGGTACATTGGGTAGGGATAAACCCATAGCCTTCGCATCTAGGACGCTCAATAAAACGGAAGAAAATTATTCAACCATTGAAAAAGAGCTCTTGGCAATAGTTTGGGGATGCAAACAATCTCGACCATATTTGTATGCACGAAAATTTACTGTATATACTGACCACAAGCCTTTGACATATAGCCTGAATTTGAAGGAACCGAACCAAAGACTAATTCACTGGCGATTAAGTTTATCGGAATTCGACTTCGACATTCAATATAAACCCGGGAAACAAAATGTGGTGGCTGATGGTCTATCTAGAGCATTTCACGAAATCAATATCAATGAAATCAAATCTTCCTCTGATGATGCTACAATGCACTCCGCAGATACCGATGATTCGGAACTAATTCCTTGCACCGAATATCCCATTAATTACATCAGTAACCAAATCATTTTGAAAATCGGAAATGACGAAAGTAAATGAAATTTTCCCAAGAATTCACAGGCGTACTATTACACATACTGCTTTCGGAATCCCTTTCATGATAAAGAATACATGGATTTGAGACGCACGAACTGTATTCTTTGTCCTGAAAGCCTGATTAATAGCATTCAAATTGTATATAAGAATTATTTCAGCAGATGTCGTACCTTTAAAGTGAAAATAGCTCAAAAGCTTCTAACTGACGTCCGAACCGAAACAGAACAAGACACCCTTATTGAAAACACACACGAAATCTCACACCGTGGTATTTTAGAAAATCTATGTGAAATGAGACAAAAAAATTTCTTCCCTAAAATGAAAACTCGAATTAGAAAATATATAATTTTGTACGACACATGCAACAAAATGAAATACGGGAGGAAACCATATAAAATTAAATTAGGAGATACTCCTATACCAAAACAGCCTCTGGATATTGTTCATGCCGATATTTTCATTTCCAAACCCAATTTATTCCTATCAATTTTAGATAAACTGTCAAGATTTCCATCCCTAATTGCCACCAAATCTAGAACCACAGTTGATATCAGAAAAGCATTAATTAAATTTATCTCACAATATGGGTCACCGAAACTAATCGTGAGCGACAACGAGCCCGCCTTTAAATCAATAGAAATTCGCGACATGTTGAGTAACTTAAACATTCAACAGTATTTTACGCCAACTAACTGTAGCGAGGTGAATGGAATAGTTGAAGGGTTCCATTCAACACTGTGCGAAATTTACAGGTGTAACAGACACAAACACGAGAACGTTACTAGTAAAGAAATGTTTTTGCTATCTTGTCATTTGTATAACAACACCATCCACACATCGACTAAACTAAAACCACGTGAAGTATTTTTTGGAATAAAGGATGTAGAAGAGAGGCCTCACGACCGCGCAAAACTTTTAGAGTTTCGAGACAACATTTATGAAGAAACTGCTGTAATGATTTCGAACACTCAAAGGAAACAACACCAATATCGAAATTCATCCAGAGAAGATCCTCCTCCATTAGAGTGTGGTCTACCAGTACATAATAGAAGGCAAGGAGTCAAGGCAAAAATTAAAGAATGGTTTGAGAACATTAAGGTATCCTCAGACCGGATCCAAACCTATAAAGATGACAAAAATAGAAAGTTACATAAAGCAGCTTTGCGTAGAATAAGGAAGTAAAAAGGTAAACATTCTAACATTATTTTATCATTTTAGGTTCCAGCATGAAGACAATACTACTTTTAGTATCGTCAATTTCAATGACTCTTTGCAGCATACAGATTATGGACCCATGATTACTGGCGTTGACAGCCAGGGAAAGCTTTATGCGAGTAGGCGAACACAGAATCTATCATATAATAGATTTTAACCTCTATGAGCCAACTTTCACAAGAGTAAAAACCATCATAAAGGGACTAAGAAATATTGGAAATTATTCGGAATTGAACGAAATTCTAACTATAAAACTTGACAATCTTCGAAGCCTTTATTTCGGACTTCAGATGAAACCAAGAAAAAGACGAGGATTGATGAATTTTATAGGTACGGGAATTAAACTTATCACAGGAAACATGGGCCATGAAGACTATATCGAAATTTCTAGAGATTTAGATGATCTTACTATGCAAACAAATCAACTTGTCAGAGAAAACAATGATCAAAGGAAAATTAATGTAGATATGCAAGATAGAATAAACAGAATGATTAAGCAGATAAATATTCAACAAAGCCATATTACAAAAATTCTTAACGACCAATTGCCAGGAAATATAGATAAACGCATACAAGTTTTAGAAGGAGTAATAAATGTAAACATTCAATTGGATCATCTAATTTCACATTTTAAAGATATTTCTGAATCCATTCATCTGGCAAAAATTAATATTATTTCAAAATACATACTCCTTCTCGACGAGTTATAGTTCTCGATCGACAGGTTAGAAGAGAAGGGCATTGTTATAAGAAACATAGAGCAAGTTTACGATTGCTTAGAAATCTCTGTATTTTATAATATGACCAAATTAGTGTTTGTAGTTAAAATACCCTTGTTAGAAAACGTCACTTTCAATTACTTGATCTAATGCGGCCCATACACGATACAATTGGTCGTACAACCTGTCGAACGACAAGTCGTATAGACTGTTGAAGCGATTTGTCGTACGACCAATTCGCCACACACGGTTGTAGCTGCAGTACGATAAGTCGTCCAACCAGTTTGACGTTTTTTTCTTTCTTTTGTAGAAAAGTAATGCAATCACTAGGAAAATCGATTTCTTAACCAGGGCCCGGCTGGCCTAGTCTCATATACCACTCTACTCAGTTTGCCGAGTTCGGGTAACGTCTGTGTGTGCGGTATTTGAGAGTGTATGTGTGCATGTATAACCAACAATCTAACATCGTTGAATTTCATTTTGATCGAACATCTGGCTCCGGGTCTGCGGATCGATGGGTGTGATCACACAGAAAGTTTTGATATAAACGCATTTGGAGAGGGAATAACTGTGGAACAGCAGGAACCATGAAACATTCGCAATAAAATCATAATGCATGAACAAAATCGTCTCATTCCCTCATTTTCCATGATTTCTAATTCTTTACACGTGTTGCTATATTTTGGAAGATTTCTCATAACTCTATCTCTTTTAATGATTTTTTTTGTAACAGCCAGAGTAAATTTACAATGAACAAACATTATTCCATTTTTAAGAGTGGCCGTTCATCGAATATAATTCAGTCTACTGCTTTTTATAGCTAATTTTATACTCAATATTTGCCGCGAACAAAGTTTTTTGATTACTTGTCGTGGTTATGTCTAATTTCCCAATTTTTATAAATAGACCCATTGGGTTACTGTGAATGGGTTCCGATTTTCTACAGTAAATACTACTCATCTAGTCCAACATTTGTCAATTTGGGCAAGTTTTGTGGCAATCGTCTCTTCTTTCGGAAATGCAGCTTATATGCATATATAAGTCCGATGATATAAAGATTTCTTTCGTAAACAAACGATTTTCGCCTTATTATAACTTTAATTAGAATCGCTAGGATCATTCGTAATATTTAAAGAATACAATTTACACTCCACTATAGACGACGTCGTGTTTCATAGTTCCTACCCATGGGGCACACTGGTAAATTTTAGCACCGACTGTTTATTATCAAAAAAATATAATTGTTAATTAACAACAGAATAGAACTATGTACCACTTTTGGCTACACATATGACATGTATTATCACCAAATTTAATCGTGGAAAAATATGTTTCATTGCAACCCTCTCTCCCTTACCACTAAAAAATAATTTTTTATGCAAATGGCTGCCAATTTGCTTTGATTTGCAGGCTTAGGTAATTGAAGACTAATCCAATGGTTCCAGAAGCTTTGGTGCTAATATTCAAAATATAAATCGGTCTCATAGAACGGCTGCTACTGTGTTTTGAGTTTTGAACAATTGTTGGCTCAGTTGATTTGGCACATTTTTACGATTCCCGTATAGAAAGATTATGCAAGCGATTTGAAAATTGTTGAACTAAATCCGGCCCGCAGGTCCGCAATTTTTGGAGGAATAAATTTTCTGTATTTTAACAGCGGAGTGGCTAGGGCTGACCGAAATAGTAAATTGAAGAAACCAGATAAATTCATCGAATTCATTTTAACAAAGACTAAAAATGTTAAAATTAACTCTAGCAGTGTACAGATCTGATAAAAAAGGCCATAGTTATTAGTATTTTAGTTTTTCGGGTACTCTATCGGGTCCACAACGATTAAATCAAACTTTCGTTTGCGGAGTTACAGATTGGTTACTGCGATCACATAGGGATTTTTCGTATAAATCGGTGCAATCGTGATATTGTTAAGGTGCAAGTGAGAAAGTTTGAAAAAGCGGTCATCTTGGAAAACACAAAAAGCAGTTTTTTTGTGACACCGTTGGACAAATCTTCAGGATAATCAATCAGCAATACTCGACCAATGCCCCGAATACATTGATTCATTTTCATGAAGATTTTTACAAAGGTGGTAGAAAAAACTGCTTTTATCGTTTTCCAAGGCCGCGTATTGAGGTGTTTTCAGTTGAAACTTAAGGTTAAAAATGTCAAAATATTTAGATTTACAGTTCTAGATCACTGATGGTCAATCAAAGTTTCTTTCGCTACACTGTGCATCATCGATAATTCTAGAAGTCCATAGACATATCGTACGACTGGTAGTACGACAGGTCGTATAGACTGTTGAAGCGATTTGTCGTACGACCAATTTACCAGACACGCTTGTATTCGCAGTACAACGGGTCGTCCAACCAGTTAGAGGTTATAGCTTATACGCAGAGGCATTCAAAATGTCAAGTTCCTCAAAACGTAAGCTAGCGTCAATTTTTTCCATTGTTTTGTTAACAGACAATGAGGAAAAAGTTAAGAAACGGAGAAAGTGGTCCAAAAATTGGCTGTTAAATCGATCGACTCATACGCATATGAATTTACTCTCAGAGTTAAGTGTAACAGAGCCTGAAGATTTTAGAAGCTATTTGCGTATGAACGAAGATACATTTAATGCTCTACTCGATATGGTTGGGTCTAAAATCTCAAAGCAGAACACGGTAATGCGAGATGCGATCAGTGCCCGCGAAAGATTGGTTGTTACATTACGGTACCTTGCGACAGGAAGTTCTTACGAGGACCTTAAATTTTGTGCGGCTATATCGCCTCAAGCAATTGGCAAAATAATTCCTGAAACGTGTTGGGCCATATATGAAGCACTTAAAGAAAATTATCTAAAGGTAAGTTTAAATCCAGTGATTTTTAATATGCATATTATTATGAACATACAGAACGGGAAGTAAAATATTCAAAAGAGTTACATAGGTGTTGGTAGAAAGGTTTCAAAAAATTCTGTTAAAGAAGTTCCAGCGATGACTGTTTGAGATTCGTTCAATTCTTCATTTGAATGAGGTTCTGGATGATCGGATAATAGATGTGGTTGCGATGCTTGATTATACATTTGTTGTTCCACAGCATTTGGTGTGGAACACGTCGCTTGTGATTGGATGATAGGAATGGTTTGAATGTGAGTTACAGATCTGCAACGCACTTCGGCTTCATCCGTTAGTTTGCCCAAGCTTGCGTAAAACACAACATCCGATATAAGTTTTTCTGCAATAATTCGTTGAGATTCCGATAATTCTTTTAATTGAAAAGCTATACGTTTTCCAATTATCTGAAACTCATTTTCATCCTCCGTTAAGGTTTTATAGGCCAAATCGAGCAGTTCTGATTTCTTTTTTTGTTCCTTTTCGTTGTTCACCAAACGTCTTTTGCGGTTGTTGGTTGGACGAACTGGAGCGTAGGGTTACCAATTTGTATGGGGAATTGCTGTTACCGCACACTTCAACCCGTAACTCTGGAACCGAAAGTCCAATCAACTAAAAATTCAATAGCGTCTTATAGGAGCGTTTTAATTTTCAGATGAAACTAAATTTGTGCAAATCGGTTCAACCATCTCTGAGAAAATCGAGTGACTTTATTTGACACACACATACATACACACATACATACGCACACACATAGACATTTTGCGATCTCGACGAACTGAATCGAATGGTATATGTCACTCGGCCCTCCGGGCCTCGGTAGGAAATTCCATTTTTCGAGTGATTGCATAGCCTTTCATTATATGAGAAAGGAAAAACCATTTTTAAAATAAACTACCCTAATAAATCACCAAATGGCAGTAGGTTTGCTAAAGCTCGTATGAATTCGTTATACTAACCTCTGAATAAACTACCAAAAATTTGTGTAGTTCGAAGCAATAGAAAAAAATACTCAAAAAATGGGGTCATTCCGGCTCATGTGGTTGCTTAACTGTTGGACGAACACGTTTGCGCTTCGGAGCATTTTTTGGATTCGTTTTCCTTCTCATTTTCTATTATGTTTTTTTTTCGATTATCTACTTCAACTGGCCCTTAAATTATTATATTGCTAATGAACGCGAAATTTCTGTTGCGCTTTCATTGATCACGAGTAGTTTTCTTTCACAAAAGCTTGTAATGTTTCGAAAGGAACCTTGAATTGTTTAGAGGCGATGTTCTCTACCATGCATCTAATTCACGCAACACAAGTGACCTCTGCAATAACATAGCAAAGATAATGCCATTTACCTATTGTACCCCCATACCTATTTGCCCCAATCACTCTATATAAGGAAAAAGTCTTGAAAGTTTGAGCGAATTCCATGCATTTCTTTTATATGAAATGTAAAACTGCATAAATAATAACAACGTGTCAATCGTGCCTATATATTCTAATAGGCTGTCCTGACAAATTAAAAGATTTTCCATGCCGAATAATATGATTAGTCAGCATACAGATTTTCTTCGTTCCAACTATTATCGACTTTCCTCTGTTATCGATTTGTTCAGAACTGTCTTACGATTGATGAATAGTCAGTCCTTTAGAAAATGTTATTCGATTTCCCGTATTAGCCCCTGCATGCTGCTAGTTGTTTTTGCAAAAGGTACAAACAACATTAAAGTGGACACTGCACTTATATATTTACACGTTTACGTAAAATAACGATGAAGAATTGAGACCTAATTCGAAAGTCTCACTTAACGAGAAGAATAGATATAAATTAGATAAAGCACTCTATCAAAACTGCCTAATATACTTTCCACGGGACATTGACATTGAATCTTGGTGACATATGCAACAAGGATAAATTTTATGTATAATGTCGAGTGTAACCTGCCATGATAATAGTAAAAAGAAATGCACAATTACACCACTAGGTGAATGGATCTGCACGACAAACGAAACAGATTCATTGCCGAATTTGCCAGAAAAAACAAATACCAACAAATTTTCACTCATACATACAACTGGTCGTACGACCAGTTTTTAAGCATGCCAAACTACCATACGACACCACCGGGTCGTACTACAAGTCGTACGACAGAGGCGCACACGTTGCTATAATCGTTCAGACGGTCGTTTCGACACAAGTTGTACGACCGGTTGTACGACCGTCGTACAACAAATCGTATCGTGTATGGCCTGTTTAAGAAGCTTTACCCGTCGGAAATAAAATCTTAAAACTACCATCCAGCACAGCCATGATCAGCAACAGCCGGACGTACTTCATCACAAAGGACTGCCATAACATCGAAGGCAACCGCATATGCAACGAAGGAAGCGTGATGCACTTTAGTAAGGACGACTGTTTTCCAAAACTATTACGAGGTATGATTGGCAAATGCTCTTTCAAGAACTATTACAATTAGAAAGAAATTATACAGCTAACAACGCAGCACATAATTTTAAAATCAAAATCGCATGTGAAAATAGAATCAGATTGCGGAATAGCCAACAGAAATTTATCTGGCTCGTTCTTAATAGAACATCGCAATTGCAGCATTATTTTAGACAGTAAAACATTCAAGAATACCGAGATAACGAGAATGGAAACGCCGTTGGTTATTCCATTGGACGGTTTAACCATTAAAGAAAAGATCACCGACGAACCTATAGAGGGCCTGCACATAATGAACCGGAATCACTTGGAAGCGCTATCAACTCATAACATTCACCATTTCTCTATCGGTTTATCAATAGTCAGCATTCTGGGAGTTACTCTTATCATTTTGTACATGTTCAGATCGAAAATATCATCATCAATTTCCACAAACATAAAAAATCAGCAGAACCATCCAAGAAATCAAAGGATGATTCATTGAACATAGAACAAGAGTTATCGCAATTACCATCACTAGCACCAGCTAATTTATCGACCCGAGACGTCTCGACTTCGCGAAGAGGAATAGTTACAACCAATCTTTCAGCCATAACAAAATACCCACCGAGCAAAATAAATCCCTTAACTAGACCATCATCGCCACCGACGTTGCGGTGCACATAATTGCTGCCAAAGCATATCGCTATCGAATAATAAACATAGCCACCGTCTTGCCCGCCACACGAATCATCATATAGGATTAATTGAAGACTCAGCAAATATGTCGATCGAGTAGGGAATCTAAATCAGAAGAATAAAACATAAGTTAGTCTAGAGAAGGACTTCAAACGGCGCAGTCATAGGTTTTTTTTAAAACCCGAAACCCATAAAGGATTATTTAACTTATAAAAAATAATAGCCACAAAATTTTTTTTTTGCCCAGATTAATTTTTTATCGGTTTAGTAGTCAAAAATATTCGACACGTATTTTTTTATTTCAACATAGTAGGCGAGACTTTCGAGATTTTTTGTGTTGAATTTCACCATTTGAAAAAAACCTACTTTTTTCAATCGCTCGTACTGTCAAAAGTAAAGAAGATACCAAAAAGTGTCCAAGGCATGAAATGTGCGCATTTTTCACAGCTTTCGGATGAAGTATATTTATACTTACTCAACGTATTGGTTTCATGGAAAATATTGAAAAGTTTAAAACAAATCGATTTTTTTCAAACTTGGGCATGATTTTTTTTTCTTTTTTTTATTGTATGAAATAGGAAAATCATTTTTCTTGCTGCCATAAAAATTTGGGAGTGGGCAATTAAATACTTACGGAAATATGAATTTTTCAATCGCGCCTTGCTCGCGAAAAACGTACCGCCACGCGCTTCGCTCGTACTGAGACTTGGGTGTATGAAGTTTTACACACCAGCGCAACATAGTGAAATGATTGTGGCCCAGGTATGGTTTGGCATTTTTCGAAACGATTCTGTGGATTTTTCTCTGCTCTTGCATTAGAATAAATTGGTTCGATTGGCACGTTTCCTATGTTATTCTGAGATTTGAACTTGAAACATTGCGTGACAAAGAAGCGTTCCTTGTCACATCGTACGACTCAGTTGCGGTCGACATTTGATCATCATTGATCATTTGTAAACTGGCTCGACAAATAATGGCTTCGTCGCAAGCACCTTTTCCATGGGCTGTTGTGCGAAAATGTCACTGTGTGGGGTTAATGCAGTCAGATTTGTGGTGAAAAAAAATTAGTACAACGTTTCACATTTCTAAAATGTAGACGAACACCATCAGAAAAATAAATGCAAACATTCAAGGTTTTCAAAAAGAATGGAATTAAGAGTACGACGTAGAAACGATAGGTAACTAAACTGAAAACAAGATTTTAAAAGCACCAAAAACTTAAAAAGCATTCGTTCAACATTTTTGCAGAACTGCAAGAATCTCTCTTCAGCAATCATTTATCGCCAGAATACAAATATCATATTTTAATCATTTTAAAAATTATCTCATGCAACGATATTCCCAATCGTTTTATATTATAAAATCAACTACAAAATTGAGTATAATACAATAATAATCTAAAACAAACATAACGCATTAGCTGTGTATGTTTTTCTTCAGGGGGGGGGGGGGGGGTCTGATGTAAAGTGTTTAAACCGAAAGTGATTTTGGTTTACGATTTTGAAGGTAAGGCAACAATGGACCTCTTTTTACATTTCTTATAAAAGAAATGTATAGAATTCGCTCAAACTTTCAAGATTTTTTCCGAGGCCCGGAGGGCCGAGTCTTATATACCAATCGACTCAGCTCGACGATTTGGGACAATGTCTGTGTGTGTGTGTCTGTGTGTGTGTATGTAACGGACTAATTCTCATTCGTGTTTCTCAGCAATGGCCAAACCGATCTTATCCAAACCAATTTTAAATGAAAGAACTAAAAAACAGTATGAACGCTATTAATTTGTTTTTGATTCTGATGTTTAGTTTCCAAGATATGAATGTTTGAATGCGTAAAAATGGCGTATTTGCAATTTTTTTTTAAACTATCTGCCGAAATTGACAATATAGATTAACAATTTATATGTTTTTAGATAGCTTTAACGAATACTTTTCGAACAAGCTATAGATTGTTGAAATCGGACTATTATCAAAAGAGATATTTAACATTAAATGCGGACGAAAGATTTTTATCATTTCCCATTGCCAGAAATATGACCAAAAACATGTAATCTATTATTAACGCCAAAACGGCTTATTTTAGGTCAATAGTATCTTCGGAGAATTTAATGAAGGTAATATACCCTTTCTTTTGGTATTGTGCTTTTGCTGATTAATCCCTTTATGAGTGAGATATTTTCACAAATTTTCTTGGAAGTGATTATATCGAAATGATGCCTTCAGCAAATTTGTAGCTCTTACTTTTGCGAATAACTTTACTGAAGACTTTAAATATCTATTTTGAATACTTTAAAACTTATGGCTTGTTGTTTATTGATTACTCTTTGTCGTTGTTATTGTTCAATATAGTAATAATCCATTGAAATAAGCTAAACATTATTTCGATAAAACGAATTTTGTATTTCATTTTACTATCTACAACCGCTAGAAATAATCACCGTACACTTCCAAGTTGTCTGGAAGGAACTTGATAACTTATCAGTACAAAAATGTTCATTTGTGCGAACCTTCTGACTGCAATTTTTCTAACATATAACCATCGGATCGATCTGAAACATATCGGAAAATGAAAAGCGAAATAAATAGCTCCAAGCAAACGCCGTAGCCAAGAGAAGGTTTTGGGGTTTAAAACCATACAACCACCCCCCCCCCCCCTCCCACCACACCCAAAAAAAAAATTATTGGATTGAAGTTGAAAATTTATTGATGCAGACTGATTTAATTCAATATTACAATAACAATTATCTGATCCGTTGATTGATAACCTGTTGTTGTAAACATCATGAGGACTTTTGATAAATTGTCGGAATGGGGTCCTGATATGTAACTGATCTATTGGTCTTGTTTTCACAGTTGTCTAATTGCATCAATATCAAATTCCTGCCTGAAAACATTCCAATAGAAAATTCCAGAGTTCTGTAATCAATCATAATCCTCAGATTTATTTTCAAATTGAGCTCGTTTTTGTAGAGATGTACTGTAATAAGGGTCTTTATTTAATAGGAAGCGATGTTAAAATTGATTTAATGTATATGAAACATAGAACTGCTTTGCCTTTCTCATTCACTCTAAAATTCGTCAATCTAATCCCGACCCGGAGAGCCGTGTGTCATATGCTAATCGACTGAGTTCGTCGAGATCGGAAAATGTCTGTGTGTATGTATGTATGTGGAAAAAAATGTGACCTCTGTTTCTCAGAGATGGCTGAACCGATTTGCACAAAGTACAACCTTCCCATCGGCTGCAATTGAATTTTTTTATTGATTGGACTTCCGGTTCCGGAGTTACGAGTTGAAGAGTGCAATCACACAGCAAATTCCCATATAAACTGAAATGAAAAAACTTCAAAATCAAATTTGTATTTTTGATGCCAGTCATTAAAATGCACGATTGGCACGTTTCCTATGTTATTCTGAGATTTGAACTTGAAACATTGCGTGACAAAGAAGCGTTCCTTGTCACATCGTACGACTCAGTTGCGGTCGACATTTGATCATCATTGATCATTTGTAAACTGGCTCGATAAATAATGGCTTCGTCGCAAGCACCTTTGAGATGTTTGACAAAAATTGACTTCTTTGAACTTTGGTACATTTTTGCCTTTCTCATATAGAAAGGTTATGCAATCACTCTAAAAATTGTCAATCATACCGGCCCGGAGAGAGTATGCAGTGAGGGGTTGCTACTTTAAAATTAAAACTAGTTTAAAATTTCTTAACAAGTTGAAAATTTTCGGCAGGGCCTGGCAGGACCAGGACCTCCCGGATCTTTTTCCATGATCCGCCGCTGGTTTTAAGCGATGTTTCAGTATCACATAGTATCTCAAAATCGTGGCTGTCGATCCGTTGTATGTATGTGCAAATCGTACTGAACATGTAATATTCATTTCCACCATTGTATTGAACATAACCAGCCATGGAATCGTAGTCTGGACAAATGAGGCAAGCACAATTGCACCATTAGGTGGATTAAAACAGGTTTTTATTTTGGGAATGCGTCGAGTTGAGACGAAAACGTAATATGATTAATAACGAGGATAACACTTTCCGAATGTAGAGAGAAATTTATGAAAAATGATGATTTCCATTCGATTCTAGCAGGTTCTGATCGATTTTGATGAGCATTTGATTTTTGTTGTATGACCAATTATATGTATAGGTCAAATGTTTAAAAACAGTAATTTAAGGTCAAGATAGCATCATTTTGAAACCGCCAAATTCGGAGGTTTAGTCTTCGATGAGTTTTACAAACGTTAAACAGCGCATCATTTGATAAAATAATTTTGACGGTATATCGTCCAAAAAGTATTTATGGTGAATTTTCTCAGGTTGATATTCATGACTACAAAAAAGTCTCAACAAATTCGCTAAAGACACGAACTCTGGTACTATTTTCTGAAAAATTAATTCTGCATAATTTTAAAACTTCAAAAATTACGGTTTCGGAATTATGCCGTTTGGACAGTATGATCGATTTTCACCAAACCGAATTTCTGGCTACGCCGCTGATTTCAAGTAAGTAGAAACAAAGTCGTTCTACACTCGTTCAAAAGAAACTTCTTCGAATGCTGAATATCTATTATAACACATTGAAACCCCGATTTTATCAGCCAAATATGAACATATGTTTGATGGGCTCTAGCAGACGAACAAGACTGAATTCGAGTAAATCCTTTCTTGAGCATGTTTTCCTTATCATGAAGATATGCGAAATATGCGAAAATAAAAAGTTCATCATAATCAGACATAGTTATCAGACTACATCAAGGGACGAGAAGAATATTTTAACAGCTTCAGTTTATTATAGAGAAAAAAAATTGCCCGATTTAGTCAATGTCCCCATTTTGTCACCCTAAAATACACCATGAGACTGATAAAAATGGGCCTTTATTGTATGTATTATTCGCTGTGTTTCATATTAAAAGTTACATTTCTTTTTTGGAGTTTTTTTTTATTGCATCGAACTACAACAATTTTTAGGTAGTTTTCAAGGGGTTATTTTATAGACTTCTTCCAAAATTTGGCGAACCTATTCCAATTCGTATACCAATTAATTGGTATACTTAAGGGTTCATATGTTGCAGATAGAGAAAGTACTGAAAGCTTCAGCTTTCTTCCTACACAATATTACGAAAGTTTATTAAACAATTTTTCCTAATAAGTTTGTGAAAATTATAAACTATTTGAAATTTTTTAATAGTTTTATTTTTTATTTAACCGTGATTTTTTAATAAATAGTCACCATCGCTTCACAACGTAGTCTATTTTTCATGGCTTGCGGTGAGCACGATCTCTCGAATTGCTGAACTGAAAATTATGGAATAGAAATTAATTTTTAGTATTCTTTACAGACCCGCTGGTGCCCTAAGACGATTTCGCTAGATTTTCAGAGCACTGTGCACCCAGTGCATTAACGCAAGTGACGGAAGGTTATCGAAAAGATTCGTGAAAATGAAAATTCCAGTAATGATGATGATTTTCCCAAACGGTTCGTTTTCGAGAGGTTTTTATTTGTTATTTGGCATTAAGATTAGCGATAATAATTCAAATCAAGGATACTACTGGGAAGTCACCTTTAGAAAAAGTCGATGCCGAAGTAAAATTTGAAACTATGCACGCATGCACTTCAGAGATAGCGTGATATCAGGAGCTTCGATTTCATTTCAACGCTTTTTTGTGAAAAGGGCGATACTTACAAATGTAACGATAAGGCTTTTTTCATACATGCGAATGAGGGCTTTGAAACGCAACAAATTAACCTAAAAATTTGATTCTACGGTATTGCTTTGTTAAACTACAGCAAAAAATACAACGAGCGAAACTGTATTTTTGTTTGTTTATTTAAAGTTTAAGCTCCATGCAAACAAACAGGGCGATACTTTTTTGCTAGCAGTTTAGAAGCGAAACTGTTATTTTCGTATTTTTTTAGGATTATCAAGCTAATACCAGCTGTAAATAGTAACAATGATCGCTATTGAAAAAAACACGGACGAAATCGGTGGTGCAGAACGGTAGTTATTGTAAAAAAACGTAAGGGCGATACTTCAATGCTGATAGGTGAGACCGAAAAAGTAAAAAATCGCCAAATGTCAATTTCAACAGCAAAAACAAATTTTAATTTAATAATTTCAAATACTTTATGAAGTTGTGGGTTTCGATCACTGAATCATGTAATCTAGGATGTAACAAAACACAATTGTTCTTAAGTAAGAAATAAAACCAAGTCTGGAAATATTCATTGTTGATTTTCTTTGAATGGTACCACTGCTAGTATCGCCCTTTTCAAGAAAAAGCGTTGATTTCTTAGTTCTCAGTCGCGTTGAAAATTTGAGTAAAGTATAAACTTCAAATCGATTCAAAAAAAATTCGATTTTTTTTGGCTCAGTACAATATATAACCCCTTTAAGAAAATTCAGTTTTCCCACCACAATATAGATATTTTATTAACAATAATTCGTAATTCGTTGGTATGTCTATTTTATGGGCCATTTTTTCGCTTTCCCATTGATTTGGTTTGAGATTTCTAGCACTGATGTTGTCCTATGCTGATTTGAGCGATTCTCTGAGTCCTGCCACTATCCCATGTAGTATGTGTTAACAAAAACATCGCGAAGCATCAAGTTCTAAATGTTCTCAAACGATATAATATCCGAAGAGTGATAAGAGTTATAAGAAATGTCTCATCACACTGTTAGGTGGATTAAACTCGTTTTTATTGTTAAGATTTATTTATACATTCATTATGTACGAGAAAAAATTGCAGTCACACAGAACCACACAAGCGTTCCAAGAGTAGACGTCCAACCATTTCCACGTCGAGGAGCGCCACGGCGAATATGATAACTCTTGATAACTTTGACTGAAACAAGAAATTCAATAAGATTTTTAAAATTTGGACTATTATTTACTCGATGAACGACTGGCTACACATATTATGCATCCTCATAAAAAATCAAGTCAGTCCGTTGAATAATTATTATTGTTTATTTTTATTTGTTTCTTATAAGTTAATTGTTATATATATATATAGATATATATATAGATATATATATATATATATATATATATATATATATATATATATATATATATATATATATATATATATATATATATATATATATATATATATATATATATATATATATATATATATATATATATATATATATATATATATGTATATATATATATATATATATATATATATATATATATATATATATATATATATATATATATATATATATATATATATATATATATATATATATATATATATATATATATATATATATATATATATATATATATATATATATATATAATATATATATATATGTATATATATATATATATATATATATATATATATATATATATATATATATATATATATATATATATATATATATATATATATATATATATATATATGTATATATATATATATATATATATATATATATATATATATATATATATATATATATATATATATATATATATATATATATATATTTACCATGTACTGATGTATGAAAAACAAAATGGAAGGTTTTCTCTGAAATTGTCCACTTGCTGCTATTTTTCAAAAAAAGATTTTAATTAGAAGTCCATTCTCGTATTCCGAGGTGATTTTGATCATTTGTATGTTCAATCTTAACCGTTTCATTCTCAACTTTTTTCTAGTGCATGTAGGGTTTCAAAACTTTTTGCCTTTCTCAATAGAAAGGTATTGCAATTGCTCTGAAAACCGACTTTTTAACGGAGGCCCGGAGGGCCGAGTGACATATACCATTCGATTCAGTTCGTCGAGTTCGGCAAATGTCTGTGTGTGTGTATGTATGTGTGTATGTATGTATGTGTTAATGTGTATGTATGTATGTGTTAATATCGAATTGTTTAATTGAATCGGCTAGCGACCGACAGCTCTAGTGAGAGTTTTAGAAATGCGTTCAACAACTTCGTGCTTTTCTCTCAGAGATGCGCGAAAGTGATTTAAACCCGCGTTGTTAAAAGTCTTTTGAACCAGAGTTAAGAAGGCAATTGTGATTAGCACACGCAACCGGGTGCGTCGTGTAGTCTCGAGAAAACTCGACCATATGTTAACATGAATGTATGTGTGTGTAAATGAAGGTAGTGAAACTTAGTGCCTTTTCTGGGCGATATTTGTGCAAAAGAAAACGAAATAGCTTACGTTTGACCGAGTCCGGTAATCTGAAAGAAATCCACTACCCTGCTCGCGTCATACAAAACCAGTGGCCACCGCCAACGCTTCATTTGGTGACAGTCGGCAAAAGTACCACTACATAGTGCAATTCACAATAGTGGACCGAAACGCAAAATCTGACCAAAGAAGAAAAGAAGCTGTGGTTTTTTTATGCAGATCCCAGATCTGGCTTTTAAAATCGAAGTGAAACAAAATCGTATAATTTATTCAGTGGCTCCACGTTGTTCAACATTGATTTCATCGCACATCTGAAGTTCTGTCGCAGGCCATAAGTGCTGAAGTATTAATTCCTGTTTTCTCCTGCAATTTGCGGGTTTGTAATCGCAGCCGTGTATATTTCTTGTTACAAAAATATTTATGTTTCTAAATATCGTCGCAAACAAAACATCTCTCGGAAGACACACAGACATAGTTGGAAACGGTGAAGAAGGTACAAGTGGTAGTATCTGTAAGCCATATCTGTGTGATTGTTCCACACTTGTTCATTGGATCGAAGAAAATCCTCCATATCGGTGTGATTGTTCCACACTTGTGGTTAGTATATCGAAGAAAATCCTCCACCTCTGTGTGATTGTTGTACAAGTGTAGATATTACGTTAAAGAAAAAAATCTTCCAACTCTAGGTGATTGTTTTATATTTGTGGTTTTCATATGGAAGAAGCAAAGGAAAATAAATTCAAAAGGAAGAAAAATTCTGGCAGCCGGAAAAAGGACGACACAATGTCCTGGAACGCGGATTTCTGGCTGAAAAAAGGTAAGTGCTAAAACCATAGATATTTCTACTTCTAGAATCGGGCAAATTTCCATATTACCAGCACCTTGCAAAACGTGCGTAAATTCTAAATCGGTGCATACTTTTCATTTACATTCTTTTTGCTCTGAATGAGGAAAACGACGCTCGTAATATTAGGCTTTCGCTAAAAAAAAGCGAAAGATTTCGAAATGTTTTTTTTTATCAATTACTCTTCCAGGTGGGTATATAGAAAATGATTACTATGTACATGTATCGTGATGGCTGCATTCTAATTTAATGACAAATGTACAGATTTTTTCATTCTTGTGAAAAAATAACTGAATGCCAATTCGAATAATCTTGCAAGATAATATATGATTATAATAACATTGGTTTTGCTTCCATATACCATGGAAGTGACTTGGTTTTTTTAGTCGTTTATAAGCACTAAAGTCATCATCATTGTGCGTAGATTTCCATCTATGATACGACAACTCGCGACCAATCCTAGCTTTTTCAATGTGTGAGCTATGTCAAGAGTTCCATTTTTTTTTAGTTGTTTCTAAATTTGCGAAACGGAACGCAGGTATCGTGAAGTAGGTTCAAGTCTGAATTAAAAATGAATGCATTCAAATTCGTTAAATTAAACATAAGATGGGATTAATATTTTGGTCACGATAATACGATTGCGTAGATATATTTTTTTCCGTAATAAATACGTTGCAACGCGTTGGAAGAAAAATCAAATCATTATGGGAAATATTAGGAACCTTGATTTGTCGAAATCTTAAACTAGTTTTAATTTTATTGGTAATGCTAATCGTTCTCTAACATCCCAGACAACTAACAAAATTTCACCTTATGTTTCCCTAATTCAAAAAATTTCTTATTGGATACACTACGATGAAAGAAAGCACCTTAACCTGTGTATCCAAAGATAATTGAAGACAAGCGTGGTTTCGCTTCAAATACTACATCGATACCCTAAACTGAAAATATTTCGATTGTAGATCGATAAGATCATTTATTTTTAGACGGATGACAAATCAAATTGATGACAAATTAACTCGATGACAAATGTAAGGTACTAACAAACAAAAAAAAATATTAAAGCGAACATTAACATACCGATAGAAATGGCGAGTCCAAGCTATCAGGTCAGTTTTTTGTTAATATCAACCCTCCTTAAGGATATAAGGATCCCTAATTAAAGATCCACAGAAAGCGCTACCAGGGTATCATGACCCGGGGCAGCATAATGTAGGTGTCACGCAAAAGTAGTTGTCCAACGTTTCATTCAATATGAAAACCGTCTCACCAAAAAGCATGTATTGCAACCCAACCTCCTGCCAAGTAAAAAAGCCGGAGAAATCCAAATAATTTAATTTGTAAATACGAAGGCGCGAACGACTCGCGGGTGATCAGAATCGTCTCCTTGGCTCACGCTATTAGAGACAAGCGACGCATGGCTTTTTAAAGCTTTGCGTTAGATCATATGAGAGGCTGAGAGCAAGAGTGGGTTAAAAATTCACTGCGAGCAAAAGTGCTATACGTTTTATTAAGAGCAAAACCGGTTTAAGTACCAGTCAGAGCAGAAATGGGATAAAACCTTAGCGCAAAAATGGGTTAAAAAGATATACCATTTTTGCCCTGAGAGGAAAAAATATTCCATTTTTATCCTAAGAATGGTTTCAGAAATTATTTATCACAAATCAATGAAACAATCATCAATGTGGAAGTTATTTGAAAGTTGGTGTTCAGTAGGTATCGTAAATTGACGATTACAGCCATTTTGAAATCCAAGATGGCGACTTCCGGTAATCACAAAATAGCGAGAACCAGTATCAATATGGGTGTCATTTTAAAGGGGGTGGTCAGCAACACCGAAAATTGACAATTGCCGCCATTTTGAAATCCAAGATGGCGACTTCCGGTAACTACAAAATAGGGAGAACCACCATCAATATGGGTGTCATTTGAAAGGGGGTGGTCAGCAGACACCGAAAATTGACAATTACCGCCATTTTGAAATCCAAGATGGCGACTTCCGGTTACCATAAAATAGTAAGAACCAGTATCAATAAGGGTGTCATTTGAAAGGGGGTGGTCAGCAACACCGAAAATTGACAAGTAGCGCCATTTTGAAATCCAAGATGGCGACTTCCGGTTACCAGTACAATACGTTAACCTAAATTCAATTAAAAGTGGAGAAAAAACTACAATTCTCACGGTATCATATAGTTATTTAAATAACCTAAAGATATAAAACCGCTTTCCAATGACCACCTCTTTTAAATGACATTCACATTGATGACGTAACTCACCATTTTGTGGAAACCGGAAGTCTACATCTTGGATTTTAAATGACATCCATATTGATAATGACTCACTATTTTGTGGCAACCAGAACGCCACCTTGAATTTTGAAATGGCGGTCAGCATCCATTTTCGATGTCTACTGACCACCACATTTCAAATGACATCAATATTGATGATACTCACTATTTTGCGATAACCGGAAGTCGCCATCTTGGATTTCGAAATTGCGCTACTCGCCAAGTTTCGGGGCCTACTGACCACTCCCTTTCAAATGACATCCAGATTGATGATGGTTCTTACCACTTTGTGGTAACCGGAAGTAGACCTGCGCGCCGCCGCGCCACGCCGCCGCCGCCGGTAAATTTCAACAAATGCCGACGCCGAAAGGTAGACCGACGCTTTTTTCTCACGCCGACAATTCGCGAACTCGAAAATCATTAGCTCATAATTTTATCCACAAATCTATGCACATTGTCTATGGTCCGAATATACGACGTTAACTGATTCATGATTTATCACATATTGATCTTTATTTGGTATTAGTGGTTGTGAATTAGATCACTAAGTTAACAAAGTATTGATATTTTCTCGAAAATCATTACACGACACTCGGAATATAATTCATGGATCCATTCTTGCTTTGTCAACTGGTTATGATTGCGAGCATATAAGATACAATTCACCATTTGTGGAATGGTCCACAAATTCAAAAAAAACACATCCACTTTCAAGATATAGTTGATTCCTTATATGGTAGACACGATTCACCAGTCGAGCTCGTGAAACTGTTCATGATATAGTTCATAAAGTAATAAAAATTCACATAATCTTAATATACTTACGTAAACAATTACAAAGAATTCAGACTATTACTCATGGATTATTCACTCTACTCTTTGGTTTTGAAATTTCTATGTGAGCTATTGTGTACAACTGCTAGCAACCAGTCTCATAGGCGCGAGTATGAGATATAAGGAAACTACTAGGACCTGTAACCAGGGTTGCCACTATTTTTCAAAGAAAACCTGTCAGTTCAATTAAAAATATCTGGCAAAATCTGGCACTTGACAGCGACCTCATAGTCATCGAAATTTGGCATATATTATAGTTTTCGTAGAATGTGCATCAATCGATTTTTGTAAAATTTGGGACATTTTTACCCAAATTTCCAAAATGTGTATGTAGCCGCTTCCAAAACTTAAAAATCTGGCAGAATGAGAGATTTGTCTTTTTGTCTGGAAGCTGCCAAAACCTCTGGCTGTGCCAGATAAATCTGGCGTAATGGCATCCCTGCCTGTAACCCTGTTATTCTTTTGTTAAGATTCAGTGTAATTTTCGAAATTAAATGAAACTGCGCTGAGCACCAAAAATACATTACCTAGCCACAATTCATGTCCATGAAATAATTAAGGAAACTATAAGACGCGTGACTCTGTGTAAAACATCCGACGGTAAGCTCAAGACTAAAATATCAAGATAACACGATGAGAATTTACGAAAATCGTTGCATAATCGTTCAATTCTTGACTTTTTACATTTCTTATAAAAGAAATGTATAGAATTCGCTCAAACTTTCAAGATTTTTTCCGAGGCCCGGAGGGCCGAGTCTTATATACCAATCGACTCAGCTCGACGATTTGGTACAATGTCTGTGTGTGTGTGTGTGTGTGTGTGTGTGTGTGTGTGTGTGTGTGTGTGTGTGTGTGTCTGTGTGTGTGTATGTAACGGACAAATTCTCATTCGTGTTTCTCAGCAATGGCTGAACCGATCTTATCCAAACTAATTTTAAATGAAAGAACTAAAAAACGGTATGAACGCTATTAATTTGTTTTTGATTCTGATGTTTAGTTTCCAAGATATGAATGTTTGAATGTGTAAAAATGGCGTTTTTTGCAGTTTTTTTGAATTATCTGCCGAAATTGACAACATACATACAACATTAACAATTTATACGTTTTAGACAGCTTTAACGAATACCTTTCGAACAAGCTATAGATTGTTGAAATCGGACTATTATCAAAAAAGATATTTAACATTAAATGCGGACGAAAGATTTTTATCATTTCCCATTGCCAGAAATATGACCAAAAACATGTAATCTAATATTAACGCCAAAACGGCTTATTTTAGGTCAATAGTATCTTCGAAGAATTTAATGGAGGTAATATGCCCTTTCTTTTGGTATTGTGCTTTTGCTGATTAATCCCCCTATGAGTGAGATATTTTCACAAATTTTCTTGGAAGTGATTATATCGAAATGATGTCTTCAGCAAATTTGTAGCTCTTACTTTTGCGAATAACTATACTGAAGACTTTAAATATCTATTTTGAATACTTTAAAAGTTATGGCTTGTTGTTTGTTGATTACTCTTTGTTGCCTATTTATTGTTCAATATAGTAATAACCCATTGAAATAAGCTAAACATTATTTCGATAAAACGAATTTTGTATTTCATTTTACTATCTACAACCGTTAGAGATAACACTTCCAAGTTGTCTGGAAGGAACTTGATAACTTAACAGTACAAAAATGTTCATTTGTGCAAACCTTCTGACTGCAATTTTTCTAACTTATAACCATCGGATCGATCTGAAACATATCGGAAAATGAAAAGCGAAATAAATAACTTCAAGCAACGGCTTAGCCAAGAGAAGGTTTTGGGATTTAACACCATACAATGCACCCCCCCCCCCACCACACCCAAAAAAAATTGGATTGAAGTTGAAAATTTATTGATGCAGACTGATTTAATTCAATATTACAATAACAGTTATCTGATCCGTAGATTGATAACCTGTTGTTGTAAACATCATGAGGACTTTTGATAAATTGTCGGAATGGGGTCCTGATATGTAAATGATCTATTGGTCTTGATTTCACAGTTGTCTAATTGCATCAATATCAAATTCCTGCCTGAAAACATTCCAATAGAAAATTCCAAAGTTCTGTAATCAATCATTATCCTCAGATTTATTTTCAAATTGAGCTCGTTTTTGTAGAAATGTACTGTAATAAGGGTCTTTATTTAATAGGAAGCGAAGTTAAAATTGATTTAATGTCTATGAAACATAGAACTGCTCACCAAAAAAATGCATAACTTTCAACATTTGCTAAAAATGTTTTTGCCTTTCTCATTCACTCTAAAATTCGTCAATCTAATCCCGACCCGGAGGGCCGAGTGTCATATGCCAAGCGACTGAGTTCGTCGAGATCGGAAAATATCTGTGTGTGTATGTATGTGTGTATGTGGAAAAAATGTGACCTCTATTTCTCAGATATGGCTGAACCGATTTGCACAAAGTTAGTCTCAAATGAAAGGTACAACCTTCCCATCGGCTGCTATTGAATTTTTTATTGATTGGACTTCCGGTTCCGGAGTTACGAGTTGAAGAGTGCAATCACACAGCAAATTCCCATATAAACTAAAATGAAAAAATTTCAAAATCAAATTTGTATTTTTGATGCCAAATGATTTTAAAATGCATGAAACATTGAGATGTTTGACAAAAATTGACTTCTTTGGACTTTGGTACATTTTTGCCTTTCTCATATAGAAAGGTTATGCAATCACACTAAAAATCGACAATCATACCGGCTCGGAGGGAGTATGCAGTGAGGGGTTGCTACTTTAAAATTAAAACTGGTTTAAAATTTCTTAACAAGTTGAACATTTTCGGCAGGACCCGGACCTCCCGGATCTTACTATGTGATACTGAAGCATCGCTTGAAACCAGCGGCGGTCAAGCGATGTTTCAGTATCACATAGTATCTCAAGGTCGTGGCTGTCGATCCATTGTATGTATGTGCATATCGTACTGAACATGTAATATTCATTTCCACCATTGTATTGAACATAACCAGCCATGGAATCGTAGTCTGGACAAATGAGAAAAGCACAATTGCACCACTAGGTGGATTAAGACAGGTTTTTTGGGGAATGCGTCGAGTTGAGACGAAAACGTAATATGATTAATAACGAGGATAACACTTTCCGAATGTAGAGAGAAATTTATGAAAAATGACGATTTCCATTCTATTCTAGCAGGTTCTGATCGATTTTGATGAGCATTTGATTTTTGTTGTATGACCAATTATATGTATAGATCAAATGTTCAAAAACAGTATTTTAAGGTCAAAATAACATCATTTTGAAACCGCCAATTTCGGAGGTTTAGTATCTTCGATGAGTTTTACAAACATTAAACAGCGCATCATTTGATAAAATAATTTTGACGGTATATCGTCCAAGAAATATTTATGGTGAATTTTCTCAGGTTAATATTCATGACTACAATAAAGTCTCAACAAATTCGCTAAAGACACGAACTCTGTTACTATTTTCTGAAAAATTAATTCTGCATAATTTTAAAACCTCAAAAATTACGGTTTCGGAATTATGCCGTTTGGACAGTAAGATCGATTTTCAGCAAACCCCCACCAATCGTAAAATTGGTATTGTAAAAAAACGTAAGGGCGATACTTCAATGCTGATAGGTGGGACCGAAAAAGTAAACAATCGCCAAAGGGGCGATACTATCATTTTGTCAATTTCAATAGCAAAAACAAATTTTAATTTAATAATTTCAAATACTTCATGAAGTTTTGGGTTTCGATAGGATGTAAAAAACACAATAGTTCTTAAATAGGAAATAAAATCAAGTCTGGAAATATTCACTGTTGATTTTCTTTGAATGGTATCACTGCTAGTATCGCTTTTTTAAGAAAAAGCGTTGATTTCTTAGTTCTCAGTCGCGTTGGAAATTTGAGTAAAGTATAAACTTCAAATCGATTTAAAAAAAATCGATTTTTTTTGGCTCAGTACAATACAGGAAAATTCAGTTTTCCCACCACAATGCATTGATTGAGGAATTTAGATATTTTATTAACATAGCATTAGCAATAATTCGTTTGTATGTCTATTTTATGGGCCATTTTTTCGCTTTCCCATTGATTTGGTTTGAGATTTCTAGCACTGATGTTGTCCTATGCTGATTTGAGCGATTCTCTAAGTCCTGCCACTATCCCATGTAGTATGTGTTATCAAAAACATCGCGAAGCATCAATTTCTAAATGTTCTCAAATGATATAATATCCGAAGAGAGTGATAAGAGTTATAAGAAATGTCTCATCACACTGTTAGGTGGATTAAAAGCGTTTTTAGTCAATAAAGTTAATATAAATCAATGTATCATCAAGTTATGAACTAGAATCATAAGAATATTAAACATATTCATATTCCTACTAAACATTTGAATATAATGGAATCTTTTTTTTTTTTTGCGTGAACTAGTTTTGTAAAAACACAAAAATTATTTTTAATGCGAGGTTTATTTATCATTGATTGAATCGTGACCTATTTTGAAATTTTTTCTTGAAGAACAGTTGGGCAGAGTGATTTTGATTTTTAGCGACGTTGGTGCACTGATGTGGTGATGCAGAGGGTAATATTTCATAAATTATTAATCGTGTCATCTAGCCCCACTCAGGAAAGATTTTCAGTGGCAGTTGCATCAGCCCGGTATCACAGACAAAGAGGACGTAACACGAGATGAATTTTCATCACTCGTAGGTAAAACGGTCGATTTAAATTACAAAAATACGCCATATCAGCGAGCTTGGCGTTAGTGAAAAGATTTTGACACAGAGCTAAATGCGTTACTTAGTTTCTGCACCCATCCGAAAACGTTACCGTCATTTTCAGCTCATGCAAACCAAAACAAAATGGGCTGAAAATGTGAAACTCATTCTTGTCGAAGTGAGCAAGGCGGGAGTTGTTCACAACCATTTCTTAAGTTACAACACGATGCCGATCTGTGAGTAAGCACATAATAGGATGTTAGTAAATTAATTGATTGGGTGTATCGAATCTGAATAGATGTATGCAATGGATTAGAATTTGAAGATCCCCGGAACTGCTGGAGAAATTGGCGGTGTGCAGGTGCAACGAAAACTAGAGATACGCTCAGATCAGCTTCAACCCAACAGGAGCTAAAACATCAAGTCGTGGAATTATTATGAATGATAGTAACTGTATATTTAGGTTTCGTCAGGGTGCAGATCTGTATGATTCCGGCACATCGAGCATACTTTGCATTCAAGATATAAGCAAATCTTACGTTGAAAGAAAATGTAGTGCCATGGAATCGAATATGCCTTATCATCGCGGCGATTTTGTACTTACAAGAAGTAAAAGTAAACGCCAGACTGTAAAATGAAGTAATCCCAGCAAAGTTCAGCCGGAATTGAATTGGAAATCTGGCTTGTTCCAGTTCGTACACGAGATCCAGTGGCACAACCGATTCTAACTAGAATCGGATGTGTCACTGTAGCAGGAATACGAACTGGAACCAGCCAGGATTTCGGTTCATTTCCGGCTGAGCTTAACTAGGATGTATCTACCTTGAAAGGTGTCCTTACACGATAATTAAAAGTGATATTTCTGCGCAGTAATGCCATTAATAACATCTCCTGTTAGGGTACCTGGTATCTGCGGGAGCGACGGCAAAGAAGACTAAATTGAAACAAAAAAACAATGAAACGACAACAAGAATTAATTTCCTCAAACAAAACAAAAACTGTTTTATCGTTGCTTAATTTCCCAAATATAGAACAATAAATAATTATTATGGGTCATTGAAATAAAGTCGTTACTCTGCATTCTTCAAATTTGTCAATTGCAATCATTATTTCATGCGAAGTCGTAGTATGCGACATCGACAATTTTTCTATTCCGTTCTTCAAATTTTACAACTGTAAAAAATAGTTCCACCTTTCATTTATTATCTTGCATTTCGCAAGCAGGGTGGGCACTATTAGAGAATCAGTTAAAAAAATTGATGTGGTTGCGAGAATTACATTTTGTGCGATGTGTTCAACAGATTTTTTTTTACCATTTTTTTGTTAACCATTTTTGTTAACGACCTATTGAATCAATTTGTCAACAGTCAATAGGTCGTTAACAAAAATGGTTAACAAAAAAATGGTAAAAATAGAATTTACCGTGATGGGGATCCATCGTCGCAGCTTTGGGTGAAAGCTGCCGACACCGCGCAAATCAGCAACACATGTGACCATATATCACAAACGCTGTGACAGTCACAATAGTCGATAAAATAAAATCACTCAGGCAGGCAATTGGTGAGGGAACAAACAAAACTGGCTCATTCAATGAGTTTCAACGTCGCAAATGCTTAGTGTGGAAGTTTACCGTGACTTAATTTTTTTGTCGGTTCCGACAGCATGAAGTAACAAGTTGCTTTACGCTTGTCCGGACATGCCGTAGACTCAGGTGATTCGCATTTCTAATGCCAAAAGACACTGACTCCTTCGGGTATCAGACAAAAAGTTAAGTCGCATGTGAGCTCTAAGCTTGCATATATGATCGTTCCACGCTTTTCTAAACTTTCTCCCTTCAACTCTTTGCTCTCCCTTGAGTACTATGGCTCTAAATATTGAAAAATATACTTCACCTTCCAGTCCCGTGCTAATTAAATGCCGTAACAACTGTTGTTCAACAGATGTCGCTAGTACATTGTGGGTGATGATTTTTTTAGAATTTTGTTCAAGCTGTAACGTCTGTTTGTATGTGCCTCATACAATAGAACCCGAAAATTTGGGAAAGGAATTGTACTGCCAAGATTTTTTTTAGTTACATAGGTGTCAATATTTGTTTCGCCGACACACGCCGGCACGCCGCCACCGATAGGGTCCAACGGCGTGACGCCGCCAACGCTGCCGACGGCGGCCAAATATGTCGCTTACGTCGCCGCCGATTAAAAATGCATCGGCGCACACCTCTAACCGAAAGTCGCCATCTTGGATTTCAAAATAGCGCTATTCGTCAATTTTCGGTGTCTGCTGACCAAGCTCTTTCAAATGACACCCATATTGATGGTGTTTCTCACTATTTTGTGGTAACCGGAAGTCGCCATCTTGGATTTCAAAATGGAGGTAATTGTTAATTTTCGGGGTCTGCTGGCCACCCCCTTTAAAATGACACCCATATTGATAGCGGTTCTCGCTATTTTGTGGTGACCGGAAGTAGCCATCTTGGATTTCAAAATGGCGATAATCGTCAATTTTCGATGTCCACTGACCACACCCTTTCAAATGGCAACCATATTGATACTGGTTCTAATTTTTCTTTGGTAACCGGAAGTCGCCATTTTGAATTTCAAAATGGCGGTATTTGTCAATTTTCAAATGACACCCATATTGATGGTGGTTCTTACTATTTTGTGGTAACTGGAAGTCGCCATCTTGAATTTCAAAATGGAGGTAATCGTCAATTTTCGGTGTCCACTGACCACCCCCTTCAAACGACACCCATATTGATATCGGTTTTCACTATTTTGTGACTACCGGAAGTCGCCATCTTGGATTTCAAAATGGCGGTATTTGTCAATTTTCGTTATCTGCTGACCACCTCCTTTCAAATGACACCCATATTGATACTGGTTCTCACTATTTTGTGGTTACCGGAAGTTGCCATCTTGGATTTAAAAACGGCTGTAATTGTCAATTTTCGGTGTCTGCTGATCAGCCCCTTTACAATGACACCCATATTGATACTAGTTCTCGCTATTTGGTGGTAACCGGAAGTCATTATCTTGGATTTCAAAATGGCGGTAATCGTCAATTTTCGGTGTTCAATGGCCACCCCCTTTCAAATGACACCCATATTGATGGTGGTTCTCCCTATTTTGTGGTAACCGGAAGTCGCCATCTTGGTTTTCGAAATGGCGGAATTTGTCCATTTACGATGTCTGCTAACCTATACGGATACTATATCTCACGATTTCTAAGGCATCGAAACATTGACCTAAATTTCATTATCCACAAGTCCGAATAAGAAATATCTGATTCTTTTCTTAGCGCAAAAGTGGGTTAATATTCTATACCAGTCTTGCCCTGAGAATTTTGTCGAACCACTTTTGCGCGAATTAATATTTGACACACTTTTGCCTGAGGTTGTGATGAATATACCATTTCTGATCTAACAGAATATTTTAACCCATTTTTGCTCTGAGCAAAATTTTAACCCACTCTTGCTCTCAGCCTCTCATATATCAATCATCATCCGGCACGAAAAGAAAATGCCAAAGAATTAAGAAATAAATGACGAAGATATCGGATAATGCATCCGATTTGTTAGCTTCTGAATCAAAAGTTCGTCTGAAATTATTGAAATTATAAATTAACATTATCACCCAATACTACGAAAGCATAGCTAATGAGTAGGAACAATATTATACGCAAGAAATCGAATATGACCGTTCACCGCAAATGCATGCGAGAACGAACTGGTCCGATTATGATCATAATATAGACACTAACAAAGGGAAAATATACTTTTGCATATAAAATATTTTAAATAATCCATAAAGAATTGTAAAACGATCCATAAAAAAGTTATCAATGTTCCATAAAACAAAATTGAAAATCCATAAAACAATGTGAATGATCCATAAAAAAGGGTGATTTGATCCATAGATTATAGATGGTCGCAAAAGAGCACTAAAATAGTAATAAAAGAGCAATTAAAATCAACCAATGCCCCATAAAAATATTGGAAATGTTCCATAAAATGATACATTTAGCGCCATAAATTAACAGACATTGATCCGTAGAATATTAACAATGTACATTAAAACACGTCGATATGTTCCATAATATCGACAAAAATGTTCCACGGTATTACAAAATGGAGCAATAAAATGTTAGAAAAAGTTCCATAAATTTGATGAAAATGTTTGCTAAATAATTTTTCTTGGTCCATAGAAGATGTAAAAATGAACATTAGAAATGATTCATATATCGAACGGTAAATTATGGTTCATGGATATTTACAAAACGATAAGAAATGAAAATGTAAAAATCCATTAATATGTGCTTATGCACTAGAAAAATTAAATTTAATGAATTCATGCGAAATTTTATGGTAAACTGAAAAAATAAGTTGTGCTTAATAATACTCATAACAGTGACAGTGTTTTAACGAGTGAGCTTATACTGGGAGCTAGTGTGATGCGGTTTGGCCGCATATCCGAGGATCCGTTGGACGAGGATCCGTTGGACGAGGCATTGATTAACCCGTAGCTGGAATTGCAAGCGAACCTGTGGTCCTCTCGTTTGCCCGGTTTACTTAAACATAGGGGCTATAGGTAGTTAAAAGCCAACTGAGCGGCAGCGAAGTCGGATAGTGCACTAGAAAGCGATGTGGCGTAGCCACATTAGTCAGTGTTCGTGTATAAAGTGTCCGTTTTCGCTTCATATAGTTGCTATTTGCGACTCATGCCAGCCTGTGTCAGTGGTCTAATAGCTCTCATCGCGCTAATATCATAGATACCCTGCCGTTTAAAGGGTTGCCATAATAATTTCAGGTTAGCTAAGGTCAGTTACCTGACTAGTGGGATACGGAAGCTGAAGTTTAACTATAATGTATGCATTGTTTGTTGTAGTTTGACATTACAACCAAATGTAATAAACTTTATTATTAGTTCGAAAAGCAAACATTTCGCATAAATTCATTAAATTTAATTTTTTCTAGTGCATAAGCACATATTAATGGATTTTAACATTTTCTTTTCTTATGGATCGTTTTGTAAATATCCATGAAATATAATTTAACGTTCGATATATGAATCATTTTTAATGTTCATTTTTACATCTTCTATGGACCAAGAAAAATTATTTAGCAAACATTTTTATCAAATTTATGGAACTTTTTCTAACATTTTATTGCTCCATTTTGTAATACCGTGGAACATTTTTGTCGATATTATCGAATATATCGACGTGTTTTAATGTACATTGTTAATATTCTATGGATCAATGTCAGTTAATTTATGGCGCAAAATGTATCATTTTATGGAACATTTCCAATATTTTTATGGGGCATTGGTTGATTTTAATTGCTCTTTTAATACTATTTTAATGCTCTTTTGCGACCATTTTATGGTTCAATTTTACATAATCTATGGATCAAATCACCCTTTTACATTTCTTATAAAAGAAATGTATAGAATTCGCTCAAACTTTCAAGATTTTTTCCGAGGCCCGAAGGGCCGAGTCTTACATACCAATCGACTCAGCTCGACGATTTGGGACAATGTCTGTGTGTGTGTGTATGTAACGGACAAATTCTCATTCGTGTTTCTCAGCAATGGCTGAACCGATCTTATCCAAACCAATTTTAAATGAAAGAACTAAAAAACAGTATGAACGCTATTAGTTTGTTTTTGATTCTGATGTTTAGTTTCCAAGATATGAATGTTTGAATGCGTAAAAATGGCGTTTTTTGCAATTTTTTAAAATTATCTGCCGAAATTGACAATATAGAATAACAATTTATGTGTTTTTAGATAGCTTTAACGAATACTTTTCGAACAAGCTATAGATTGTTGAAATCGGGCTATTATCAAAAGAGATATTTAACATAAAATGCGGACGAAAGATTTTTATCATTTCCCATTGCCAGAAATATGACCAAAAACATGTAATCTATTATTAACGCCAAAACGGCTTATTTTAGGTCAATAGTATCTTCGGAGAATTTAATGAAGGTAATATGCCCTTTCTATTGGTATTGTGCTTTTGCTGATTAATCTCCTTACGAGTGAGATATTTTCACAAATTTTCTTGGAAGTGATTATATCGAAATGATGTCTTCAGCAAATTTGTAGCTCTTACTTTTGCGAATAACTTTACTGAAGACTTTAAATATTCATTTTGAATACTTTAAAAGTTATGGCTTGTTGTTTGTTGATTACTCTTTGTCGTTGTTATTGTTCAATATACTAATAATCCATTGAAATAAGCTAAACATTATTTCGATAAAACGAATTTTGTATTTCATTTTACTTTCTACAACCGCTAGAAATAATCACCGAACACTTCCAAGTTGTCTGGAAGGAACTTGATAACTTATCAGTACAAAAATGTTCATTTGTGCAAACCTTCTGACTGCAATTTTTCTAATATATAACCATCGGATCGATCTGAAACATATCGGAAAATTAAAAGCGAAATAAATAACTCCAAGCAACGGCGTAGCCAAGAGAAGGTTTTGGGGTTTAAAATCATACAACCGCCCCCCCCCCCCCCTCCCCACCACACCTAAAAAAAAATATTGGATTGAAGTTGAAAATTTATTGATGCAGACTGATTTAATTCAATATTACAATAACAATTATCTGATCCGTAGATTGATAACCTGTTGTTGTAAACATCATGAGGACTTTTGATAAATTGTCGGAATGGGGTCCTGATATGTAACTGATCTATTGGTCTTGTTTTCACAGTTGTCTAATTGCATCAATATCAAATTCCTGCCTGAAAACATTCCAATAGAAAATTCCAGAGGTCTGTAATCAATCATAATCCTCAGATTTATTTTCAAATTGAGCTCGTTTTTGTAGAGATGTACTGTAATAAGGGTCTTTATTTAATAGGAAGCGATGATAAAATTGATTTAATTAATATGAAACATAGAACTACTCACCAAAAAAATGCATAAATTTGAACATTTGCTAAAAATGTTTTTGCCTTTTTCATTCACTCTAAAATTCGTCAATCTAATCCCTACCCGGAGAGCCGAGTGTCATATGCCAATCGACTGAGTTCGTCGAGATCGGAAAATGTCTGTGTGTATGTGTATGTGGAAAAAAAATGTGACCTCTGTTTCTCAGAGATGGCTGAACCGATTTGCACAAAGTTAGTCTCAAATGAAAGGTACAACCTTCCCATCGGCTGCTATTGAATTTTTTATTGATTGGACTTCCGGTTCCGGAGTTACGAGTTGAAGAGTGCAATCACACAGAAAATTCCCATATAAACTGAAATGAAAAAATTTCAAAATCAAATTTGTATTTTTGATGCCAAATGACTTTAAAATGCATGAAACATTGAGATGTTTGACAAAAATTGACTTCTTTGGACTTTGGTACATTTTTGCCTTTCTCATATAGAAAGGTTGTGCAATCACTCTAAAAATTGTCAATCATACCGGCCCGGAGAGAGCATGCAGTGAGGGGTTGCTACTTTAAAATTAAAACTAGTTTAAAATTTCTTAACAAGTTGAAAATTTTCGGCAGGACCTGGCAGGACCAGGACCTCCCGGATCTTTCTCCATGATCCGCAGCTGGTTTCAAGCGATGTTTCAGTATCACATAGTATCTCAAGATCGTGGCTGTCTATCCGTTGTATGTATGTGCAAATCGTACTGAACATGTAATATTCATTTCCACCATTGTATTGAACATAACCAGCCATGGAATCGTAGTCTGGACAAATGAGACAAGCACAATTGCACCATTAGGTGGATTAAAACAGGTTTTTATTTTGGGAATGCGTCGAGTTGAGACGAAAACGTAATATGATTAATAACGAGGATAACACTTTCCGAATGTAGAGAGAAATTTATGAAAAATGATGATTTCCATTCGATTCTAGCAGGTTCTGATCGATTTTGATGAGCATTTGATTTTTGTTGTATGACCAATTATATGTATAGGTCAAATGTTTAAAAACAGTAATTTAAGGTCAAGATAGCATCATTTTGAAACCACCAAATTCGGAGGTTTAGTCTTCGATGAGTTTTACAAACGTTAAACAGCGCATCATTTGATAAAATAATTTTGACGGTATATCGTCCAAAAAGTATTTATGGTGAATTTTCTCAGGTTGATATTCATGACTACAAAAAAGTCTCAACAAATTCGCTAAAGGCACGAACTCTGTTACTATTTTCTGAAAAATTAATTCTGCATAATTTTAAAACTTTAAAAATTACGGTTTCGGAATTATGCCGTTTGGACAGTATGATCGATTTTCACCAAACCGAATTTCTGGCTACGCCGCTGATTTCAAGTAAGTAGAAACAAAGTCGTTCTACACTCGTTCAAAAGAAACTTCTTCGAATGCTGAATATCTATTATAACACATTGAAACCCCGATTTTATCAGCCAAATATGAACATATGTTTGATGGGCTCTAGCAGACGAACAAGACTGAATTCGAGTAAATCCTTTCTTGAGCATGTTTTCCTTATCATGAAGATATGCGAAATATGCGAAAATAAAAAGTTCATCATAATCAGAAATAGTTATCAGACTACATCAAGGGACGAGAAGAATATTTTAACAGCTTCAGTTTATTATAGAGAAAAAAAATTGCCCGATTTAGTCAATGTCCCCATTTTGTCACCCTAAAATACACCATGAGACTGATAAAAATGGGTCTTTATTGTATGTATTATTCGCTGTGTTTCATATTAATAGGTACATTTCTTTTTTGGAGTTTTTTTTATTGCATCGAACTACAACAATTTTTAGGTAGTTTTCAAGGGGTTATTTTATAGACTTCTTCCAAAATTTGGCGAACCTATTCCAATTCGTATACCAATTAATTGGTATACTTGAGGGTTTATATGTTGCAGATAGAGAAAGTACTGAAAGCTTCAGCTTTCTTCCTACACAATATTACGAAAGTTTATTAAACAATTTTTCCTAATAAGTTTGTGAAAATTATAAACTATTTGAAATTTTTTAATAGTTTTATTTTTTATTTAACCGTGATTTTTTAATAAATAGTCACCATCGCTTCACAACGTAGTCTATTTTTCATGGCTTGCGGTGAGCACGATCTCTCGAATTGCTGAACTGAAAATTATGGAATAGAAATTAATTTTTAGTATTCTTTACAGACCCGCTGGTGCCCTAAGACGATTTCGCTAGATTTTCAGAGCACTGTGCACCCAGTGCATTAACGCAAGTGACGGAAGGTTATCGAAAAGATTCGTGAAAATGAAAATTCCAGTATGATGATTTTTCCAAACGGTTCGTTTTCGAGAGGTTTTTATTTGTTCTTTGGCATTAGGATTAGCGATAATAATTCAAATCAAGGATACTACTGGGAAGTCACCTTTAGAAAAAGTCGATGCCGAAGTAAAATTTGAAACTATGCACGCATGCACTTCAGAGATAGCGTGATATCAGGAGCTGCGATTTCATTTCAACGCTTTTTTGTGAAAAGGGCGAACTTACAAATGTAACGATAAGGCTTTTTTCATACATGCGAATGAAGGCTTTGAAACGCAACAAATTAACCTAAAAATTTGATTCTACGGTATTGCTTTCTTAAACTACAGCAAAAAATACAACGGGCGAAACTGTATTTTTGTTTGCTTATTTAAAGTTTCGCCCCCCCCACGCTCCATGCAAACAAACAAGGCGATACTTTTTTTGCTAGCAGTTTAGAGGCGAAACTGTTATTTTCGTATTTTTTTTAGGATTATCAAGCTGATACCAGCTGTAAATAGTAACAATGATCGCTATTGGAAAAACACGGACGAAATCGGTGGTGCAGAACGGTAGTTATTGTAAAAAAATTAAAGGGTTGTGTACAGGACACGACCACGGTGACATTAAAAATATAGCTTTTTTATCTATCACACATATCGACACACGTTCTTGTTCACTCGCCTGTTTTCATATGTTACAATTTGCTATATACCCTCCCCATCAAAACATAATTTATTGAAAGTCTTTTAACGGTAATCTATTAATTAATCAAGTATCTCACTAGGTGATTGGCATTATTTGGCTGATCCATCTAGTAAAAATAGGCTGGTCTGTCCAGAAAATATATTCAAAAGAAAAGTTCCATATTGAGAGCTGTGATGAGGAAACCCACGCCCGCCAACGGAAATATACAGATTCTCCATAAAATATGAAATTTCCATTTAAATTTTCAATAGTGTACTAATGAACTTAAGTAAACAATCTTAAGTGTAAGTATTTCTTGATCGATTAGTGGTGGAAAAATGAAATTATTTGATAAATTACATTGTTATGCAACGTTCGCACTACCAGTTAAAACGGGTTTTTATGCTATCTTGGTGACATTTTTCTTGTTGCTAATTATTAAAACGTGTTATAACTCTGTAGTGTAAACATTGTATTATTAAACCAATTCTGCAGCGTTTTATGTTATATAGGTGTTTTATGTGGTAATAGGACTGACATAATTATATCTTCAGTACAGCGGTTTGTTTCATAATTTAAAACAGATTTATTTTAAAATTTAAATTAGTATACCCAACCGTATTTGTTGTATACCTTAAAACGCAATTAGAACTGTGTTTTAAATACATAGGGTAGGACAGATATTCTGACTGGTTAAACTGGGAAAACAATTTTAAGTCCAGTAATGCTTAAGACATGGCTTGAATTTGAATCGAAAAAGAACACCCGCTTCAACTGCTGCTGGGACGGTAAGTTCTGTTTTAAAATTTTCCGTTGTGTGCAGTACGAAACAAAAGTGTTTGAAATTAGAAAACAAAAAGTTCTGCTGGGAATGTGATTGTTTCCGATGCAATTACACTCAGATTTTTCACGCAGGGGATACAGGCCGTGTAAATGAAAACCGCGTAAATTTAAAAAAAACGCGTTAATGAAAACCGCGTAAATTTCAAAATCCGCGTAAAAAACCTGAGTGTACTCTCCTATATAAAATACTACGCTGCTGAACAGTGCAATAACTACAGAAGCACGTTGTCAGATGCCTTACTGATAAAAAACATATAACCGAAATATGAAACATGAAAACCAATTGGCTCTTTACCCTACGCAGCTACAAAGCGCCGTAAACATGGATTAACAAGTTACAACGCACACGCATGCATAAAAATAAATATATTTTTTTCAAACGCAACACTCTTAAGCAGCACACACCGTATTGAATTAATTCCAAACCACCCCGCCCACCCACTTTGCAAATCATTCTGTGACACCATGCTGGTACCCGACAAATCCGCACACGGCCACCGCTGCCGAAAATGCATAGCGTCTACCGCTTATTGTAGTGCCCAGACGCTGCAGCCATGATCTTACCCGTTCGACATAAGAACAAAAACTGATTCAAACGGGTACGCGTCACCTCTATTTATAAACTAACCGTATATGGTTTAGTCCAGAGCACAGTGGGACGAGCTCGGACTTAAGTCCATATATGAAGGTTCTGCGATATTCTCACTAGTATTTTTCTCGTATCAGTTGAGCCATCAGAGACATTTTCGCGAGATTTTAGGTGATTTGAATGCAAAATGAATTTTTGACAGCTTTTTGAAGGGCATAACTCAAGTGTTTTTTGCATTATTTGACCATAGGAACTACATACGGTTATGCTCGTTTTTCAAAGAATCGGTTGATTTTATGAATTGCATTAATTCACCAAAATTATCCGTGTGATAAAATTACATCGTAAAATCGCCAAAAATAAGTCACTAATTGGAATAGTTAGTGTTTAGATAACTGTTTGTCATGAAATTTTATTGAATTCGAACTTCTAAAGCGATAACAACAACGACGCCCGTGAATGCCCGCGATCACACTATGGTCATTCGAAAGCTTTTCATTTTCTCTTTAAAATGAGCCTATGCTAGTTTTGCGAAAACATGCGATAAGCAGTCAAAATTTGAAAAAAACTGTGAATGGAGACGCATGGTTATTACTGATATTTAATTTTAATATTTACTTTATGACTAGAATAATGACACTAATTTATGCACAACTTTCAAATAGCATTTAGAGCATGATCTAAAAGGGTTTTACTAGTGATCAAGAGTAAGGAGCCGAATGGGAAGTATGGCTTTTAAGTGGTAAAGGTATTAAGAATGTTTAAAATTCAGTAAATATTTTCAACCATCTGAAATGTGTCATAAAATGTTTCATGAACTATTTTTGCTAACTTACGCAATAACTGTCAAATTGAGTGAACACAGTTGAGTTCTAGTCATTTGGTGAGACTATTTTATCCGAGTTTTCATATCACTGATATAGCTTAAGGGTATGCGATGTTATCCAAATAAAATAAGACCATTTTTAAATGAACCATATACGCGAAAAAAGGATTTTGGATTTATTTTAATTTAAGGTATGAAATAAGCAATCTAAGCAACTTAAAACACACCTGCGAAAACAAAATCGTTAACCATCTTGTTGATTAGTGAATGTAAATCAATATTCCACTAAGACGCTCAAAATGCTTGTTTTAAAAATGAAAAAAAAATGTAGTTTTCATACCAAGTAACCCACTAATGAATTAAACGTTCCAAAATTAGTCGATCACATCTTATTTGATCCTTATAAATAATATAGTCATTTCTAAAGCCACATAATGAGAATCAATTCATTTTAACACGGAAAATATATTCCAAAATTACAATTGAAAGAAATCTTTAATAAAAGACAAAATATTTACATTTGAGCCACTCTAATAAGTAGTAAAGTTAATTTCTATTTTCTATAACCAACATAGGAATTCAGCGTCAAAAATGTCTAAAAATTTTTTGAACCTTCACAACAAAATAATTATTTTTGAGCCACCCTAATGCATAATGAACTTTTTTTTGCAAATGTTAATATCAAAAACGATTTAGCACACGAAAATTAATATACACAAATTTTAAGAACGATATAGAAAAAACAATTTTTTTTTGAGACACCCTAATGAATAGTAAATGTTCATTTTTGAAATGTTTTAATATTGAAAACGAATTCAGCGTACCAAAATTACATAAAAACGTCCTATATGACCCGATACGGAAAAGTTTAGACTTTAGTCCACCTTTTGTTCTAAGTCGTGCCACTGTGCAGAGATGCCAGGTACTTTTTTAAAATGTCTGCAATAATAATTTTAAAAGTCTGGGAAGAACAAAAATGTCAGGAAAGCTAGTGTAATCACAAGCCTTTTCATTCAAAAATCTGTAAATATCTGCAACCAAACTAAAAAATCTGCAAATATCTGCAACCAAACTAAAAAATCTGCAAATATCTGCGTCATTGAAGAAATCTGCAGCTTAAATTAAAAGTCTGCGAATTTGCAGGCTTGTCTGCAAATCTGGCATCTCTGGTTTAGTCACTTAGGTGCGAGTGTGTGCAAATGCCAACGTTACCGAAAATCGATTTTTGGTATTTTTCCCGTTTTTTGTGAACTTTTTAATTTTACCAATTTCCAAAAGTCTTCTTTTATTGGGGAGATATTAAATTATTACCAATATTTAAGTTAGGTGTTTCTGAATCGGTTGGTGTATGAATGATTAAAATCCATCTAGTAATATCGGAGTTATAAGCGTGCAAACCTTACATAGTTTCGTTACATGGGAGATAGTTTAGATTTTAGAATGACACCTTGCCCCAGATAGTGGAGTAAGACATTTTTAATGTCAAAAAACGTAAGGGCGATATTTCAATGCTGATAGGTGGGACTGAAAAAGTAAACAATCGCCAAAGGGGAGATACTATAATTTTGTCAATTTCAATAGCAAAAACAAATTTTAATTTAATAATTTCAAATACTTTATGAAGTTGTGGGTTTCGATCACTGAATCATGCAATCTAGGATGTAACAAAACACAATTGTTCTTAAGTAGAAAATAAAACCAAGTCTGGAAATATTCACTGTTGATTTTCTTTGAATGGTACCACTGCTAGTATCGCCCTTTTCAAGAAAAAGCGTTGATTTCTTAGTTCTCAGTCGCGTTGGAAATTTGAGTAAAGTATAAACTTCAAATCGATTCAAAAAAAAATTCGATTTTTTTTGGCTCAGTACAATATATAACCCCTTTAAGAAAATTCAGTTTTCCCACCACAATATAGATATTTTATTAACAATAATTCGTAATTCGTTGGTATGTCTATTTTATGGGCTATTTTTTCGCTTTCCCATTGATTTGGTTTGAGATTTCTAGCACTGATGTTGTCCTATGCTGATTTGAGCGATTCTCTGAGTCCTGCCACTATCCCATGTAGTATGTGTTATCAAAAACATCGCGAAGCATCAAGTTCTAAATGTTCTCATACGATATAATATCCGAAGAGTGATAAGAGTTATAAGAAATGTCTCATCACACTGTTAGGTGGATTAAACTCGTTTTTTATGGATCATTCACTGTTTTATAGATTTTTAGTTTTGTTTTATGGAATATGGACAACTTTTTTATGGATCGTTTTTCAATTTTTTATGGATCATTTTTGTTGTTTTAGCGGCGCAAACTTAGGGTTGCCCACTAATAAACAAGAACCATATGTTAGCTGCGAACAAATTGGTCATTATGGAGACCAAAGTAACCAAGTAAGTGTGAATTGCGCTATAAACAATAAAGGAAGCGCAAATAACAATTCAATAAATTATGATAAAAAAATACAATGACTTCGAACGGTCGGTCATAATGTCGGAGAAGGGTAATAATCCAGTTCAGATGTTACCTGATGAAAATGAGATATTGCATCAGCAAGAAAAGTTTGCACTACCACAGATTTAGAGAAAGTGCATAATGAGAAGAAATAAATTTGACAGATAATGAAGGTCAAATGGAAGTAAGGGATAATGAAACGCCCACAATGATAGCGCATGAATGCACAATTTTAGTTGGGGAAGCGTACCAAACAGAGCAAGCGATCACGAATAATAATGTTGAAACTCATGATGATGAGAAAGTTAGTGAAACGATAAATATTGTTGACTTAGAAGAAGAGAGCGACAATAATTATGTTACATGTACGGGAAAAATTTCTGAGGATGAACAAGAACACAACGAAGAAAGATGCATAAATAGTGTGATCCCAGAATGCGGATCAGAAAATATAACGGAAGTTCAACATGTTAATGGCATTGATAAAAGCCCGTTGAGGGAAAATAACTACATTGGATATAATTATGGGAATTATGTCAATGACGAAAATTCCTTAGACTCCGGTTTTAAGGAGCAAACCGGAGAAAACGATAACGACTAACCAGTATAGCTTAGCTGAAGGCGAAAGCAAAAGTAATCAGTTACGGGGTGATGACCGAGCTGTGAAATCCTTAGTGGCTACATAGTCGAGCCATATAGAAAAAAGGCTTTTCCACCGATGGAAAGTGAAAGATTCTCCAATAGTCCACACCTTGTGGAAATTTAATGCCGTTAAGAAAACTGTATATGGTTGGGCAATTGTGTGTACATATTTATTTTATCTATGTATTTATACAATAGTTGCAAATACATATAAATATACTTGTTTCATTTAAATGACACTAGAAATAAATGACAAACATAACGAACGAAAGATAACACATCATACAAAGACAAGATTTAATTGAGGCAAGCATAAAGAATTGTTCAGAAGTATTAGATAAAAACCAGTTTTAATCCACCTAGCGGTGTAATTGTGCCTTTCTCAATCATGAACACGAGAATGTTTGCGTTGTTTATATTCATTAAAAGCTTTCAAATGCATATATTACATTTTATTATTATACATGACATGACAACTATATACAAGAAAAGAAATCATTATTCGAGTTCTAAAATTTTGTAAAAGAAAAAACAGCTACATTAATATAAAATTGAAAAACCTGTTTTAATCCACCTAGAGGTGCAATTGTGCCTTTCTCATTTCTCCAAACTATGATTTAATAGCTGGTTCGTACAATATAACATTATGGAAATGTCTTTTATTCTTATAAGAGCACCTTTTTGCATTCATCGTGGTATCGGTTTGAATCGGAGTTTTCTATGTGATCGCACTCCACAACCCGTAACTCCGGAGCCGGAAGTCGGATGGAGATGGAATTTAATATCCGGGGGAGGAACACCTTTCATTTGAGACTAAGTTGATCAAATCGGTCTAGCCATTTTCGAGAAACCAATATAACCGTTATTCTGAATTTGGATGCTTCCGGATCCGTCGATGGTGGCCAGTGTGGCCAAAGAGACTTTGAATGACTGTTGGTGACCTACATCTACAAGTTCATCAGTTGTAACCTTTCATTTAAAATCAAGTTTGTCAAAATCGGTTCAGAAAATTCCGAGGAACCGATGTGGACAAATCAACAAATTTTGTTTTGTAACCATACCCTTCAACTCGTAATCCGGAACAAGATGTCGGTTGAAAATGAAATTCAATAGCAACCTATGGGAACATCATACCTTTCATTTGAATCTTAGTTTGTAAAAATCGGTTCAGCCATCTCCGAAAAACCGATGTGGACATTTTTTTAACAAATCCGCACATACACACACATACATACATACATACATACAGACATACAGACATACATACATACATACATACATACATACATACATACATACATACATACATACATACATACATACATACATACATACATACATACATACATACATACATGCATACATACATACATACATACATACATACATACATACATACACACATACATACACACAGATATTTTGCGATCTCGGCGAACTGAGTCGAATGTTATATGAGACTCGGCCCTCCCGGCTTCGGTTTGAAAGTTGGTTTTTGGAGCAATTGCATAACCTTTCTATATGAGAAAGGCAAAAGAATAATATTTAATTAGCTTAATCAGCATGAGTTAAATATTATCTTCATGTGATTATATTTTGAAATGTTGGTGGAATGGGTTTGAAAGTGGAGGGAATGGGGGGTTAGTAGAGTGGGAGTGGATGATGCGTCAGAAATCTTTCATCTTATTTCGGTATACGGGGTGGATGAAGGAAATGCGGGCGTGAAGGTGGTCCAAGGGGAGGTGAGTGATGAAGGAGGGAGGTGTAAGGGCAAGGCGGGGGAGGGGCGGCGACGCAATACGCAACTGCATATTTTGCCTTCCATTTGAGACTTGGTTTGAGAAAATCGGTTCAGTCATCACCGAAGAACCGATGTGACTTTAATTGTGGAATATGCCCGGAATTTCGGACTTCCGGAATCGTCCATAGTGGACAATATATTCAAAGAATGTTTGATTGGCAATCAGTGATCTAGATCTGCGATTAGAAGTAATTTGGTGACCATTTCAATCGTTTTTAACCTCTGCGGTGTTACGATTGTACTGATTTATATGAGAAATTTCAGTGAAACCTTACTAACCATCCTGTAACTCCGGAACCAACAGTCAGAACCGAATGAAATTCAGAAGCAGTCAATGGCATTACTGTATCTTTCATTTGAAATCAAGTTTGTAAAAATCGATAGAGAATTCGTTGGGGAATGGGTGTGATATTAGCTTAGGAACTTGGCGGGTTCCTCGGGGGCGTCATGAACCGTCATAGGTGGCCAATGTGGTCAAAACTGCTTTGATTGATCATTAGTGATCCAGACCCGCAAACTAGAGTAATGTTACATCAATTTTAATATGTTTAACATCATTTGAACATCATGGTGGTACCATTTTATATGGGAATTTGCTGTGTGACCGCAGTCTTCAACCCGTAACTCCGGAGCCGGAAGTCGGATCAACTAAAAATTCAATAGCAGCTTATGGGAGCGTTATACCTTTCAGATGAAAGTAAGTTTGCGAAAATCGGTTCAGCCATCTCTGAGAAAATTGTGTGAGTTTAAATGACACACACACATACACACACACATACACACACACACATACACACATACATACACACACAGACATTTGCCGATCTCGACGAACTGAATCGAATGGTGTATGACACTCGGCCCTCCGAGCCTCGGTTAAAAAGTCGATTTTTACAGTGATTGCATAGCCTTTCTTTATATGAGAAAGGCAAAAAGGTGCGAAATCGGCAAAGTCCCAAAAAGTAAATTCTCATAAAAAAAAATTTCGAGATAACATAAAATCTCGACGTTTCATGCATTTTAAAGATGTTTTGCATCAAAAATACGAAGTCGATTTCTGAAATTTCATGGGGTCCCCCCCAAAATTTGTTGAGTTCCGGCTCATATGGGAATTTCATATGTGACCGGACGGTTCAGTCTATATTTCCGGAACCATAAAAGCGATCCGTGCGTTTATAGACATCTATGGGGATAATATAGCTATCATTTGGGAATAAGTTTGTGAAAATCGGCCCAACTGTTTCCGAGAAAAATAAAATAAATTTGCTAGTTTTGAAAGATGGCCACTTTTCCCGGGCACTTCCGGAACCGTCTATGGTGGTCAATGTAGTCAACGAAAGTTTGTTTGACTGTCGGTGACCTAGAACAGCAAATTTAAGTTATTTGAGAGACATTTCAGCGAAATTTTTACCTTTTTTGCTTTCATCGGAGTATCGGTTTGAATCACAATTTGCTATGTGATCGCACGCCACAACCTGTAACTCCGGAACCGGAAGCCGGTTCGGGATAAAATTTAATAGCCATTTACGGGGACACATCATCTTTCATTTGAGACAGAGTTAAGTTGATTCGGTCTAGCCATCTCCGAGAAACCGATGTGACTGTTATTCTGAATTTTGATACTTCCGCCAGATCTTCCGGAACCGATGATGGTGGCCAATGTGACCAAAAAGACTTTGAATGGCTGTTAGTGACCTAGTACTACAAATCGAAACACATTTTGGAAAAAAATTCACCATTATACATTCAATTTATTAAAATCGACATTTTCTACGTGATCGTACTCATCACCCTGTAATTCCGGAACCGGAAGTCGGATCCATTAAAAATTCAATAGCAGCCTATGGGAACGTTGCACCTTTCATTTGAGACTAAGTTTGTGAAAATCGGTTCAGCCATCTCTGAGAAAAGTGAGTGAGCTTGTGTTCGCGTACACACACAGACGCACATACACACATACATACACACATACATACGCACACAGACATTTGCCAAACTCGACGAGCTGAATCGAATTGTATATGTCACTCGGCTCTCCGGGCCTCCGTTAAAAAGTCGGTTTTCAGAGCAATTGCAAATACCTTTCTATTGAGAAAGGCAAAAAAGAGTAGTGTCTGTCAAAAAGAGCAATTTAAAATATAAAGCCAGTGGAAAATCTTTTAATTATTGAAGAATCAAGAAGACAGTCATAGAAAATATGGGTTAAAATAAATTTTGCAGCGTTAAGTACACGCATAATTTAAATACATGAAAAAAGCAATCGAAGGGAAGGTTGCGAATAAGATATGGTCAGAGTCTGAGAAACCTGGACCGAACTATGAATAAACAGAGGAGCCAGAGTCAAAGTACCTGAGCCGAACACATTGTATAAAATGAAAACATAAGAAGGCCTGAGTCATAGAACCAGAGCCGAAATGAAAGTAGAGAGCCTGAGCCAGGGTCAAGAGAACCAGAGCCAGAGCAAAAATATTGATCATTGAGAGATTGGAGTTAGAACAATCTATAAAAAAAAATTTATGAAAACGGAAAAACATGCCAGAAGCGGTAAATTTATCACAAATTGCAGTCGAGACAGACACTGCAGAAATAATATATTTGAAAACATGTTATAGGACAGGGATTAAAACATGAATATAAGGAAACACGATTACTAAATCAAACTGAACAAAAGAGAAATGACAAATGGAATGCAACGACCAAAGACACATGGAAAAAATAATACAAATATCTGAGGGAAAACAACACATACGCAACGACGAAAAACAAATGAAAACAAATATGTATAATTTATATAATGAAAGATACAACACTCTCGATAGAAGTGAAATATTATTTCTCTTTTTTTACTCACCTAAGACATTTTTTCAAAGCAAGAAAACAAATATTTATGATAAACGCAAGCAAAAGATTTTTTCATGGAAGGGATCTTATATTTTTAAGGTTTTATAAAGTCGCGCATCAGTCCACCTCGGCAATTGCAATTTTCAGATACTTTCTAGGATCGATAGAGTTGATTATAGTACGTAAATTTCAGCGTACTTTTCTTTCATAACCGCATAGTTGGCAATGCCATGTATCTCCTTTCAGGAATCTAAGTCTTTATTTACAGAAACTCTCCTGGGTCAACCTCAATTGGATACGGGGAGATGTCGAAGCAACATACACGAAACCACAATAGACAGGAAGGAAGGCAACCAAGTATTCCGACGAAATACTTACCTCGCTTCGACAAATGTTGTTGACACAAAACATTTGGAAAAAAATACTATGAACAAAAAGTTATATTATGGAAATTATTATGAAAAGAATACAATTACAAAAAAAACACAACTCGAACATAACACAAAAAATACATTATCCATCTCGAGTCTAAAAAAATATTACAAAAAAGAAATTTACTTAAAACGAGCACAACAGGCAAAAGAACTCGAAATTATTAAAACGAGCAAAGTAAGCAAAAGATCTCGAACAAAAAGAACCACATCTGGGGAAATAGAAGGAATTGGGGGCAGGGGGGTAGATAGGAAGATTGCTAAATCGAGTAGGTTTCCATTTTAAATAAACTACAAACAAAAGTAATTTCATATATGACGACAAATTGTAAAGAGTAAAGTAAATAATTGAAAACAAACAGGAATCGAAATAATTAAATAAATATAGTAAATTACAAGTTGAGAATGAAGATAACACAAAAAAAATAAGTATGTTTATATCTTTAACACAATAATAATCTATAGCAGTCAAATTATCAAAACGTCTGTTGACGAAAATAATAATGACTAAACATAGGAGATTTTGTACAAAGTAGAAGCAGAAGTCCAGAGTAGTGTGTGCCCTGGGGAGACGGTAGTCGCGAGACCTACCAAACGCGTTCGACAAGGATGGATTTGGAAAGAACGGTTGTAGGTGGTGACGGGAAGAAGATGGAGGGGATTTCGGAGGTAGAAGAATGGGTAAACTACGGAGGAAACTGGACAACCTATAGTTAACGAGAAATTCGATAAAGCTGAGAGTCGAGTATTGACAACGAAGGCTAGACATGGATCAGCCTAAACCAAAGACAAAGTCGGATCAAGCAAACCCGAGCTGTGTGCATGAAAATAGCGCCGCAGTAACCCACAATAAATATGGCCTGAAGGTAGCAAGCAATCAGTCAAATATCCCGGATAAGCCAAACGTTGAGGGAGAAATCATTGTCGACAAATACGTAAAGGACGTCGATATCAATGTAATCGATCGAGGGTTGGTACAACAAATGAATTCTAACCAGAATCGAGGAAATCAGCAACATGAGATAACAAAAGTGAACAACGTGGACGGAGAAGACAGAATCGAAACAATATGTATGTGCAAGCAACCATAGCCCAAGGGGACAACAATCTGTAGGCAAAGAAGGATGTCACTTCTCAACCGATTGAAAGTATCCTACCGCACGAGGGACCCGAAATCTGAATTCCGAGAACCGCTACGCAACCGAGTCAAGGAGCCGAGAGTGGAAGTAACGTTTGTAACCCGTCAGGGTAACAATTTAGCACTGGGTGGAAATATACCTTTTTTACGTATACACTCCGTAGAGTGTATTGTTTACGTAAAATTATGCTCACCACTGTTCCATATGATCGTTCGCTTTTTACGTTAAATTTTGTTTATATTTTTGTTTGTGAACGATTTTGTTAGATCAGATAGGTGTAGTAATTTTTGTTAAATATTTGTATATTAATAACATAGGGTTTAGTCAGGTAACCGCTCTCCTCTCGCTGCGAAAAGTGTGCGGACTATGCTGTACCATAGCGATGACAGCTATGCGGGATGTGCGTTTTTTTTGGTGTTGGTGATGGTGGAGTGAAAAAGGCGGCCATCGAGATAAGCCAGAAAGTGACGAACCACGAAATTAAACAGACGTCCGTGAAGAAGTTTTTTCGGGACAGTTTCCCGCCACGTTTAACCAGTGAGGTGAAGTGCGCGCGTGTGACAGATAAAAGCCTGTCGAAAAGTGCCGGCTCGTGGTTCGGGCACAGTAGTAAGTGTGGTGCTGGATCGCCGTCGGGGGAAGCTAATTACCAAGGAGCTTTCGCTTCCCCGGCTAACCGCAAAGGATCCAGACGCACCAATCCGCCCTCGCTGGGAAGGATAAGCCGAACGAGCCTTGCTCTCCTTTCCAGCTAATAGCCAAGGAGGGCGAAGCAGGGTGGACAACGGCTCCCCCTGGGAAGAACACTGCGGTGTCTTCCGGGATTCTTTGCGGGGAGCAAAGAATCCGGTGATTCGTCACCACCGTCGCTAGGGAGGTTCCGACAAAGGAGCAAAGCTCACCTCCCTAGCTAATTGTTAAGGACCGCTGCCGGAGCAGCCAACGTAAACTAGGAGAACTCGGCCGTTGCTGTCCCGGCCGGTCGGAGGAAACCGCCCGCCTATCCGCCCGCAGTAGCAGTGTACAGTGAAGGGAGAGTAGGTGAAAATAAAACACGGTAAAATTTAATTTATTTGTTTTTCCTTTTTGTTTGTTGTGTTACGAAAATCCGAAATTCTGTAGAGGCACCTAGGCCGCCCTGAAAAGAAGGGTTCGCCGGGCAAACAAGAACCCGAGTAGTGGGCAAACCCCTACTTACACGTTTGGAAGCTGGAAGAGGTGCACACTAAAACCATCGTAAGGTTACAATGTTAAAAGAAAAATGAAAAGACTATGACCAGAAAACTGTAAATATTCTTCCCTTTTGCTAATAGTGAATACGAAACATAATTTTTGTAATGGCAATCTTAGGAATTAGGATACAAAAGACTTTTTACCTAATTTAAAAGTAACCCGCGCAATCGTCTTGATGATGCGTCTCTCCGAGGCAACATCAAGCTCAGTAAGTAAGGGGGCATGCAGAGTCCCTAATTTTCACCGGTTTCAATCCCGGTAATATTCAATCATCATTTGCCCATCTCTTGGATGCTCGATTCCTTAAGTTAAATTGCATCATAAAGACTTAGCCTTAAGCTAAGCAAGTTTCATTGACTCTGCGCTTTGCATACGCGAAGGCAATGTTTAATGATAACAAAGTTGTTTGTTTACGCCGCGACCCTACCGTAGCAGGGGCATGGCATTACCTCGGGAAACGACCCATTGTTTTTAATTCAATTGGCTAGCGACCGACAGCTCAAGTGAGAGCTTTACAGATGCTTTCAAGAACTTCGTGCTGGCTCAAGGAATTGTCGGTGTCGGGGGAAATTCCTCCGTCGGAGGAAGATGAGTTGATCGTTGGGGACTATCCAAGTAGATCGTGATAAGGCCGGGAGCTGAATGACTCACAGAAACATGAGTTAAATGGCTCAATGAATCAGCAGCTAATTCGCTCACGGGGATGAGAGCTAAACGGCGATGGAGACAATAAGCAAGAGAAGAGTCGAGAGTTAAATCAAAGCTCAGCTCGAGCTCAGGTCGAGCGAGGCTCCGAGATAGAGCAGAAGAAAGAGCTGCGACGAAACCCCCCACGAAGTAATACGATGATGTAGTTCCGTGGGGAAGAAGGGCTAAAAAGTAAGGAATGTTTTTAATGGTTTGGCACTGAGTCGTGAGTCCCACACAGTGCCAATACACTACAGGCCAAGCTTTTTTAACGTTACTATATAAAACACACACACAGAGTCTTTCCGATCTCGACGTCAGTTCGTCGTCGAATGATAAAAGAGATTGGGCCCTGCGGGCCTCGGATAAAAATTCCGACCGATTGCATAACCTTTCTACATGAGAAAGGCAAAGCCTTCCTATATCAGAATTTCAGCTTTCGCTGTATCAAACTAACATTTGAGAACACTTGAACAGTTGTGTTTCATTCTATTCTCTACATACAGAGTTTAACAATATGTAACATCTTTTGTTCCTTCCAAATTATTGGGATCATTTTGTCGAGTTTGACAACGCTAAATCACTGTAAGCTGACATACAAGTAAAGTTTTCAACTTGTTTAAGAAAGGTAAACTGTAGCTTTGAAATGACAACAGCAAGTAGCAACTTGCCACTGGTCGGCGCTTCGATCGGCCAGCAATCGCTATACGGGACTTGTATGCAAACTTGGGTACAATGGTGACTCACACATGAGAACCTGTATGCGATGGTAATTTTCAACGTATTTTCATTTAAATGTTTACACAGGTTTTTCGGGAAAGTTTGTTCTAGTTTATATGTCTGTTCTCTGTGGCTAAACTGACAACAAAATACGATTCATGCCAAAATTGAAGTTTTTCAATTGATTAAACTTATTTTTACTCGTTATGATTTTCAATCCAAGGTATCTGAATAGCGTGATAATATATAGAAATTCATTACAATGTAAATTTCTATATATTATCACGCTATCACAATTCATAACCGTTCAATGTACACGCAGAACTTTTTTTATGAATCGATAGCATACTTTTCTATCTGCCTCTCGTTTCTTCTGTTGTAAATTTTATGCATTGGACATATTCGGTCTATCCACTCATTGAATGCAAGAAGTTTATGCATGAAAATGCATAAAAATCACAGCAGAAGAAAATAGACAGGAATAGAAAGTAAGCATATTTTTGTTTCTCAGTGTACTAATCACTTTATTTGTTAAAATGATGCGAAATAACCCATGTGGTCAAGGAAAAACAGGCAGCACAACTATACGAACATCGATTTACAACTATAGGAAGACTAGTGCCAATATTGGCTTCCTTTTAACGTTTTGAAAAAAAAATGTAGGTTTAACTTACATACACGGATTTTCCTAAATCATAGATTTGAACAGCTTTCATATGAATACAACAGAGCATATAAAAGTAAATTTGAGTTAGTTTACTATTAAAATAGCTTAAGCGTTGGCGTAGCTCATCCACTACTGGTTAAACTCCACTATACAGATAAAGAATTACCCTTTGCAACGTAGTAGGAATTTTGCCCCACCCATGAAAATCGATCAAAATATATATATATTTATATATATATATATATATATATATATATATATATATATATATATATATATATATATATATATATATATATATATATATATATATATATATATATATATATATATATATATATATATATATATATATATATATATATATATATATATATATATATATATATATATATATATATATATATAAGATCAGTTTTGTGTAACTTGTAGGAGGCGTATTCTATCTTGAAAAATACTTACCCTGATATTAAAATGAGATTTTCCATGTTCGCTAGTAATCTCCAAAACACTGCATTTTGACAAGGACAAGTGGCACGCATACCGTATGCGTATGTATATATCATCAAAACATTAAACTTATTTTCAAAACATCACAAAGCAGTAAATCACTTCCAGATGGTGTTAACTCCAAAAATAATTTGTGAAAATTCGAGCGAACAATGTTAGCTGCAGTGTTGCGGAAACTGCCCTGGAACGCAAATTTTAGCGACAGAACTAATGAGTATTCTTAATAACGGTAATATTGAATCATTAAAATTCAAACAATGCCGTCAAGTAGAAAGATGCATTATGGACTTAGTTGAAATGGACACACAAGAATTTATTGATACTTTTCTAGAAAAACTATTCAATATATTGCCGCATAACTTTATAGCTGAGCAACAAGCAAAATACTTGAAACACATCAAAAGCAATTTGAAAGCTATAGAATGCATCATTATCTGTGATTTTTCGGAGAATTACTCTTTCGTGTGCAGGATGCAGTTCAAGGAGTTCATTGGGTAAACGCTCCATGTATTATTCACCCTTGTGCTATTTATTTTAAAGACGAAGAATCGGACGATTTGAAGTTTACTAGTTTTATTGCAATTGCTGACTTCACTAAACATAATCATGTCGCAGTTCGTTTATTTTTGACTCATTGTTTAGCGTCCATAAAGGTAAATTGCCAGCCTTACAACAGATTTACTTTTCCTCAGATGGATCAGGAAGCTGATACAAAAATAAGATGATGGCTTAATTTGTGCAACATGAAAAAGATTTTGGCATTGATGCCGAATGGCATTTTTTCGCAACTTGTCATGAAAAGGGTCCTTGTGATGCTTTGGGAGGAGTATTGAAACGAAACGCTGATTCAAAAATATACTATCAGCTCTTTTCAGAATCAGAATACAATAAAATGGAAAAAAAGTTAAAAAATCGTTATACACGTGTAAAGCAAATTTCGGGAACGCAGTCATTCCATAGTTTGAAGCCTCAAAATGAAAACTATAGGGGATACCGGGGCTAGCTGGCGGTGTTTTCAGTTTCCATTTTTTACCGCTTTGATTTTGGTAGATCTTGCAAAATAGACCACGTTGCATGAAAGGGCAGACTGTTGGCAACATCACTGAATTTTATGAAAATGTTTGATATATTGTCTTCATTTCTAAAGGCAAAAATATGTGACGCGGAAAAGCCGCCAACTTATCCCAGCCCCGGGGTTCATTGTTTAGCTTTCATATGGGGTAATTTGGCGGAATGCCAGAAAATAACCAATCAAATGGATATTCGATTACATCAGTGGTCCTTATGAAATGTGCCGATTGTCTTTTCAATAAAACTGTATATTATTCGACCCTTTTCATTATATTTCAGTCTCAATATCCCGTCATTTTGACTTCGACGTGTACTCCATATTTGAAAGCAAAAATTCGAAATTCTTCAGACAATTGGCAGAAATAATTGTCTCCTGCATTGACGAGAGACACAAAAAAGCTACTCTTACTTTGGGCTGAATTCTACAAATGAAAATATTTGATGACTATTTTTGCCCTGAACATAGTACTACCAACTTGCCCCGTGTGCGTCACCACCAACTTACACCAACCGCATATATTATAAAAACGCTTTTAATCCACCTAACAGTGCTTAGACATACAAACGAATTATTACTAATGCTCTGTTAATAAAATATCTAAATTCCTCAATCAATGCATTGTGGTGGGAAAACTGAATTTTCCTGAAGGGGTTATGTATATTGTACTGAGCCAAAAAAATCGATTTTTTTTAATCGTCCTGAAGTTTATACTTTACTCAAATTTCCAACGCGACTGAGAGCTAAGAAATCAACGCTTTTACTTGAAAAAAGCGATACTAGCAGTGATACCATTCAAAGAAAATCAACAGTGAATATTTCCAGAATTGGTTTTATTTCCTATTTAAGAACTATTGTGTTTTTTACATCCTAGATTGCATGATTCAGGGATCGAAACCCAAAACTTCATGAAGTATTTGAAATTAATAAATTAAAATTTGTGTTTGCTATTGAAATTGACAAAATGATAGTATATATAGTATATAGCCCCTTTGGCGATTGTTTACTTTTTCGGTCCCACCTATCAGCATTGAAGTATCGCCCTTACGTTTTTTTACAATACCAATTTTACAATTGGTGGGGGTTTGGTGAAAATCGATCTTACTGTCCAAACGGCATAATTCCGAAACCGTAATTTTTGAGGTTTTAAAATTATGCAGAATTAATTTTTCAGAAAATAGTAAAAGAGTTCGTGTCTTTAGCGAATTTGTTGAGACTTTTTTGTAGTCATGAATATTAACCTGAGAAAATTCACCATAAATACTTCTTGGACGATATACCGTCAAAATTATTTTATTAAATGATGCGCTGTTTTACGCTTGTAAAACTCATCGAAAATACTTAACCTCCGAATTTGGTGGTTTCAAAATGTTATCTTGACCTTAAATTACTGTTTTTGAACATTTGACCTATTCATATAATTGGTCATACAACAAAAATCAAATTCTCATCAAAATCGATCAGGACCTGCTAGAGTCGAATGGAAATCATCATTTTTCATAAATTTCTCTCTACATTCGGAAAGTGTTATCCTCGTTATTAATCATATTACGTTTTCGTCTCAACTCGACGCATTCCCAAAAAGCTAGGAGTGGGTAATGTCCGGGACATAACAGCGGTTTAGACGTAGGACTAAACTTGGGCATATCATATGACATTCATGGATAATTTCTCGCCAAACATATGATTACGGCTTAAAAGCCAACTGTCAAAATTCTCTTTGAAAGGACAAACCGTTACTGGCTAAACACAGTTCCTAGCAGTTAATGTAAGAGAACACTTTTTTCTTTTGTTTACTACCAATATCTGTGAGTAACAGTTTGTCCGGAATTTCCTTTCAAAGAGAATTTTGACAGTTGGCTTTTAAGCCTTAATCATATGTTTATCGAGTTTTGAACCAATCTTCAGTGATTGGGACTATGAACTTTTTGAATGAATGTTTACAGGATTTAATTTGATAAACATTTGCTTATATGAATCACTGGTAAATGTACAGCAGAATTGACAGGCGCAAACTCAATGTAACTTTCTAATTCAATTCTTTCTCCATTATGTTTTCATCCTAATAAGAACGGTTTGCAGATAACTATTTTTGGTGATACCAGACGAGAATCCTTTCTAACGATTCGATCCTTGGCCGAATTCGCTTCTGCTGCGTACATACATGAACATTCCCCTTTCGCAGCTCACGTCGAATGTGCATTGTATATCGCAATGCGATCTCTTTTATAAACTTTTTAGTGCAGATGGAAGTCCATCCCTCTGTGCGACAAATGGAAATATTTTCATCATTATTTTTGGTGTGGCTTTCGCCAATGTTCTTGAAAGATTTGCAAAAACTTACGAGTTTGTAGATTAATTAAATATTTGCTTATATTATGATTCACTGATAAAGGTTCAGAATTAACAAACTCAATACAAGTTAATAAAAGGAACATAATAATTAGATTCTTTTTCCATTATGTATTCGTCCTAATAAGGACGGTTTGCAGATAACCATGGCGCAAATCCTTTTAATTGATGGCTACCGCTACCGGAAAATAAGCACCAACAATTCTTTACAAGTATTTTGTTAGTGCTGAAAAGGACTGTCAGCAACATTGGAGACAAGTTAATTTACTTCTTGCCGGCGGTTATTTTTCTTCGTGGCAGCTTTCTTGGTAGGTTTGGCTGCCTCCTTTGGTTTAGGAGTCTTCGGCTTGTTCGCTGCCGTCTTCGATGCTTTCGTGGCAGTTGCTATCGCATTGGCATTTTTGGCAGCAGCCTTTGGCTGTTTAACCTTCTCATCACCACCTCCACCAATGTTTTTCTTCTTTCCCGTGGCAGTCGATTTAGTTGGTCGTCCGATGCAGCGTCCTAATGGGTGATTTAACACGCACGTCCATTCTGCACTGCGTCTTACGCACGTCTGGCTTTGAGAAAAGTTGTGACACATATTTATAGGTTCTATCAATAATGTTTATTCGCTTTTAAAGTAGTTTCTGAACTATTTAAACGCGTTTTCTATAGCAAACAACGTATAGGTTGCAAGCGATGAACGTTTTCCTTCCGATTTATGAAATAAGATTGGCGATGCGTTTAGTAAGAGGAAAGTTATTAAGGTTCAAAGTGCCCGTAACGTTTGTGTTTTGGAAATATTGAAATGACACCCAGTATAGTAAAGAAAGACGTAAGTCCTACGTCAATAAAAACCTGTTTTAATCCACCTAATGGTGCAATTGTACTTTTCTCATTTGTTCAGACTACGATTCCATGGCTGGTTATTAGACCTCTCAACATTTTGAAAAAGTTTTGAAATATACATGGGTCAGCTCAAATTTTTGTTTTAGGTGTGAATTTAAAAACTTTCGCCAAAAATGGCTTCATTTGGACTTGATTTAGAGGTGTCTCCAATCAAAAATCGTATTTTTGCTATGTTTCCATAGGAAGATCACTTACAATCTGATTTAATAGGTTCTACACGCCCACATATCATCAAAGGTTGTTCCTTAGGCATATCTTAACATGTTTTAACAGGTGAACATAGCTCTAATCGTAATAGAAAATTTGTTAACTGGATTTTCATATAGAAAAGTTGATCAAAACTAAGGAAAATTAGTGGTATTTTTTCTTGGTTTAGGCATTCTATATATATATATATATATATATATATATATATATATATATATATATATATATATATATATATATATATATATATATATATATATATATATATATATATATATATATATATATATATATATATATATATATATATATAAATATATATATATATTCGGACATCTAAGTAGCAAATCGCCCTTTTAGGTGGATAGATTTTGGTGCCATAAAAGTTTCATTTACACCACTCAATGGCAGCGCTAGGTGACGATTTGTAAACCTCTACATTGTTCCATCCTTTTACAATGTAAGGGTAATTCGGACCTCTCTACGGGGCAATTCAGACCGTCATTTTTTCTTTAAGATTTTTACAATGGAATTATGTTTACTTATGATTTAGTTACAAGAGATACTCCTTAAGAAGCAAAAAAAATAAATTGCCTTACAAAAACTTAATCTGGTATGTCACAGCTGTCGATTGGCGGCCCATGTTTTTTCTTTGCTGTGGCGTGTGCAATGGTGAGTGCAGCCGCAAGCCGCTGAACTGTGGTTGACGGAACAGGGAGTCCGAATAGCCCCGTACACTCATATCGCTCAAAAGTGGTAAGCGTCTCGAAAATATCTCTGTTTTCACACAAACAAAAATCATTCCATAAAATGGGAGCCTCAAGCTTTCCATAACACTTACCTTTTATTTTCACTTTTATTTGTTGCTTTAATCACGGTTTTCCATTATAATGATTTTTGTTTTGAGAATTGCAAAACGACGAAACACGTTGTATCTCCTTTCTACAAAGAACAAAGAATCAACTTCAGCTCTCAAAATCAATGTTTCAGAATAGCGCTTCCACGAATATGTACGATAGTCAGAAAGTCTTGCTATTTTCTGAGAAATCTGGAGGTCGGAATAACCCCCACTGTCTTAATAGCCCAGTGTTCCCCTATATATATATATATATATATATATATATATATATATATATATATATATATATATATATATATATATATATATATATATATATATATATATATATATATATATATATATATATATATATATATATATATATATATATATATATATATATATATATATATATATATATATATATATATATATATATATATATATATATATATATATATATATATATATATATATATATATCAGTAGTATTAGTGAACAGTATTACCAACTAACGAGTCAAATGTATAACCAATAGATGAAATTCCTCAGAACTGAACTTTTATACACAAACTATATTAGTAATGTTAATGTCGTTTGCAAGAACACATAGAGCATCACCCAATTAAATGCGCATGTGCACACATTCCCTGGTGATGCCAATAAAGATAAAATGACAGTTCAGCGAGCTTTCCCAGTGCGACAAAAAAGGTGAATCGAGCTTTACCACAGTGTACTATATTTGTTATTGATATTTCAAGCCATTGACTTATCCATGTGCAGTTGTGTTAGTGCGAGATTGAGGTTAAATCGGATGGAACTATTGCCAAATGAGGTTAAATCAGATGACGAGTCGCGTTACATGTATGTTGTCTGTACACATTGAAACTGTGTTGGTGTTCTAGACGTCAAATAAGTCAATTAGAGCGAAACAAAATGTGCGTTTCTATTAAGATTTTTGACAGCTTTTTTACAACCACAGATGAAAAGCCAACCTAACTTCTTTGGTGTGACTTTACATCTGTAAATGTAAATGAGCTGTCAGAAATCTTAATAGTTGTCGAATGATTCGCCTTCTCGCTGTTTTAACTTTTCGGGTTTTTTCCTTTTTCATTATTAGTTTGAACAAGCGTTACCAGATATACCGATTTATCGGCATTTATAACGATTTTTACTCTCAATGCCAATATACCGATTTTTGCCATTCTCATATAGGAAGGTTATACAGCAGATAACAGACGTTAAGGCTAGAACAAAATTTTTTCTAACACCTGTGTAAACTTTCAAATTGATAAACTTTGGAAATCCGTGTTTCACTTTTGCCATCTACGCAACTGTTTGCTACACTTGTTTGACAGCTGCACTCTACCTGCATTGTATCGCTCACTGCGCCATCCACAAACGTTTGCCAAACGTGTTTCAGACATCTGATTTATTCGGAATTTCAGTAGCGGGTTACGATTCTGTGGTAATCGCTCCAAACATCGACTTTTTAACTCAAACTTAGTCTCAAATGAAAGGTACAACCTTCCCATCAGCTGCTACTAAATTTTGTTGTTGATCGGAATTCAGCAAATTCATATATAAACTGGTACCATCATGATGACCAAATGATGCAATATGTATTAAAATGTAATGTCACACAGAATTTTTCCATATAAACCGTTACAATCAGAGGTTCAAAATCTACTGAAATGGATATCAAATTACATCGATTTCGGGCTTCTGGCATATTCCAGAAGTAAAGTCACATCGGTTATTCGGTGTTGAAGGAAGCGATTTTCATAAACCAAGTATCAAGTGGAAGGTATGAATTGCGGTTGGTTGCAATTTATACCTTCCTCCGATCAATCCCCTTCCCTTCTCCCCTCCATTTCGAAATCTCGTTGGCCACGTTGACCACTATAAAAGGTTGCGGCAATCCCGTCAAAAATGGTAATCTTTAAAAATTATCAATCTCAGATCAGTTTATTGGAGATGGTTGGGCCGATTTTCAAAAAAAATAGTCATAAATTAAAGAGATATTATCCCCATAGGCAGCAATAAAATTTCGGTCATGTGGTTCCAGATATATAGCCTAAATCGTCCTGTCACATATGAAATTCTCATACAACCCGTTTTCTGAAGGTTGGAACTTTGCGTTTTTTATCGGGGGGGGGGGGGGGGGTGGGTGTAGCGTAGTTGGTAAATCGATTGACTTGGGTTCGAGTCCCGACCCTGCACATAGGATTAGAAATTTTTCATAAGATATTTTTCTAACCCAAAGAGGCGAATGACCTTAAGGTTAAAACCTCTAAAATCGAAATAAAAAAACTTTTGTTGCTATTTTCGCGAACTTCATTTTTTTATTCGCGAGTTTAGTTAAATAAATTTTTGTGTTGCCGGCATGACGACTCGTGTTAGCTATTGTGTAAGGAATGTTTTGCTCTTAGCTATCAGCAAGTTATGCGCCTACCCCAGAAACTGAGAGGTTGCTGATGCGATGTTGAGGCTCGGCTAGAGACTCTCTCTTTAGGCGGGTTAACTATGCTCAAACACCCGAAAACAACGCAGCAACTGTTGCACAAACTGCCAGCATATGACGAGGTGATTCACTGGGTTTCAATCGCGCTGCATCTACCAAGATGAGACTGGATGGTCGATACAAGTCGATCAGCGCAATTTTGCACTAATCCCGTGCCCTACCGACCAACCTACCACCTCACATCGAACAGCTGCTGCCACACCGATGCATCCCTCCGGAATTGGCGCCTGTCAGTGTTTTTGCCGCAATCGACGCGCTCATTAGAGCAAGATAGTAATGAATTGACAAATCATATTGTGCTTCAAGATGGTAGAGCTAGGTCTAATTAATTCCCATTAAACTAACACTTCTCCAAGAGAATCTCAGTCAAGAACAGAAATCTTGGTCTATTGCCAAAACTTTAACCGCATGAAAAGTGCAGCTAAGATGAATGTGATTCAAAACAAAATATTAGGCTGTCATTATTCCGTATTTTTAGCAACTGAGACTAGTTGGGACGAAACAGTGAGAAGTGAAGAAGTTTTCGGAAGCAATTACAATGTCTTTAGGGATGACCGTGATTGTCATGTATCTGGTAAGAAGTCAGGAGGGGGCGCTTTGATTGCGATTTCAGCAAAACTAAATGCAGAAGAAATCAAAACTATAAAATCAAAATAATTCGAGCATGTGTGGGTGAAAGTACATGTTAAAGATGAAACTCACGTTTTCGCTTAGGTGTATTTTCCTCCAAATTTTGCTTGAAAAACGACTTACGAAAAGTTTTACATTGCTGCTGAATACATTGTTAATAGTCTTTCCCCGCACGTAAAAGTTCACATATACGGCGATTTCAATCAACGCGGTATTGATTTCATACCAGATGCTGATAATGAGAGCATCCTACTTCCTGTTGTAGGGGGAAATGAAACTTTGCAGTTCATTTGCGATAAGTCTGCCAGTTTAGGCCTTAATCAAATAAATCACAAAAGAAATCAGCGGCATTGTTATTTAGATTTATTAATGACGAATATAGACGAAGACTTCTGTGTAACGGAATCACTTACCCCTTTATGGAAGAATGAAGCTTATCATACAGCCATCGAGTTTTCTATATTCTTGTATGTTATCGACAGACCTGGTGATAGTTAATTTGAGAAGGTATTTGATTACGAACCCGCTAACTATGAAAGCTTGAGGCAACAAATTAATGCTAGAAACAGGCAAATGATTTTAAGAAATGAAGAAAATGTTGAAGCTGCCGTAGACATCTTCTACAAAATATTATTTGAAGTCTATATATTCCTTATTTGGACGTGAGTCTTTGTTTTTTCCTTTCTTAAGGATTCTTTATGAACGTGTCCACTGGAAAACAGACAAAGAAAGAATGACCGGAACAGTGAGAATGAAGAAACGATGAAAACTCACCTTTATTGGAAACACTGAGAAAAGATATGTTCTCAAGCAGGAATCGAACCTGCGATCTTCCAGTCTCTAGTTGGGTGCGTTAACCACTCCGCCATCGAGGAACTGTTATGATGCCATCACATGTTCCCAACAGTTTTAGTGCTCACCGCAGCAGCCTCAAATATCTCCAAATTGACCCATCGACCCCCAATGTCTCCTATAAGTAGATCATCACCTCTCCCTCTCACCGATAGGGCCAAATCTCTCTCGTTATCTATTTTTAGGTCCAGTGGACTGCGCTCAATGCTTGAGATATTTATTATCACTGTTTGCCCCATTTCCTTACTCAGTCGCCGCCGGACAGTTGGCAGTGAAAGAGCTATGGAGGGACATGTTGATGTCTGCCCTCAAAGCCTATCGGCAGAAGCTAACGACAAATCCAGCCGATGGTGGAATTTTATATATTCCTTGTTTGGACGTGAGTCATTGTTTTTTCCTTTCTTAAGGATTCTTTATGAACGTATCCACTGGAAAACAGACAGAGAAAGAATGACCGGAACAGTGATTTGAAGTTATTCACGAAGATATACCATTGAAAAGAAGAAGGCGTCACTATAACTCAAAACATCCCATCTGGTTTAATAGAGAAATCAAAAATTTAAAAAATCGTAAGCAGAAAGCACACAAAATCTACAAATAATATAACAGCGAAGATAACTGAACAAACTATTTAAATCTATGCGATCAATTGAACCTTGCCATTGATACCGTGTTTGTGGAGTACAATGCAAGAACTGAACGCAATATAAAAACTTGCCCAAAAAAACTAAAATAAAATCGGATTATTTCCCAACAGAAATGCATCTTGATGGAAATGTAGGCGATAATTCAGAGGAAATCTGCAATCTTTTTGCAACATTCTTCCAAGAAGTTTACACTACATTTTCAGAGAAGGATCGAAAGCGTGAATACTTTTCATTTCTCCCAGAACTTTCAAGAGATATTAACATTAAACAGATAAAAGTACATACAATCATGGATGCCTTAAAAAACTTGGATAGCTCTAAAAGCCCTGGACCTGATGGCGTTCCACCGGTATTTTTAAAAACTTTGTCAATGGAACTAACCGCTCCTTTATTTTGGCTTTTTAACATGCCTCTAGAATCAGGTTGTTTTCCTAAAACATGGAAAAGCTCTTTCCTAGTTCCAATTTTTAAAAATGGTAAAAAATCCGATGTGCGTAAATGTCGTGGAATCGCTATCATCTCGTGCATTCCCAAGATTTTCGAGCCAATTGTCAATGAAAATTTATTCCAACAAATCAAGAACAGAATTACCCATGTGCAACATGGTTTTTTCAAAGGGCGTTCTACAAGTACAAATCTACTCGAGTTCATTAACTACACATTAACAGCAATGGATAACGGAAACCACGTTGAAGCTCTTTATACAGATATTAGCATAGCATTTGATCGCATCGACATACCCTTGCTACTTTTTAAATTAGACAAAATAGGGTTTGAGCCAGGACTTCTTAAATGGGTACAATCATATCTTACAAATCGTGAACAAGCTGTTAGATTTAAAGGGATAAAATCAATCCCAATTGAAGTTACATCAGGAGTCCCTCAAGGGTCTCATTTGGGCCCGCCATTCTTTATTTTATTTGTTAACGACATTTCCTTCATTCTAAAAAATGTAAAAGTTCTTACACACAAAAAAAATATTTTGCGATTTTAATTTTATTTTCATGCACATATTTGGAGCATGAATATAAATGTAAAATTAAGTTCCACCACAAATACCCACGACTTGTCGTGCTTTCTTCAACAAATTTTATTATAATTTTACATGTGGATTGAAAATTAAAGTTCGTTTAAACGGAAAACCAATGCACTTCAATGTATTTTTACTCGAATACTGCTGTAAAATGAATGACATATAATATTACACGAATGAAAGTGTAAAATTGTATGTTGTTTGATGCTCCAATTGATTTTAACGTAATTTTCAATCAAATTTTGGATTCAATCGTTGTATGTTTACATTCGTATTGATTTACATGTCGTTTAAATTTCATTATTTTTTGGTGTGTATATATGCTGATGATATGAAACTTTTTCTAGAAATAAGAAATGGTGAAGACTTTCAGGTATTTCAAAATGAAGTAAATATATTTTATACATGGTGTAATAAAAGCCTTCTGAAACTGAATGTAAAAAATGTAATTCCATAACATTGAGTAGAATTAATAATATACAGAATAATAGAATCTTATTGGGAAATCAACAAGTAGAAAAGTGTGACAGAATAAGAGATCTAGGAGTTATTATAGATTCCAAAATAACATTCATAGATCATTATAACACAATAATTAACAAAGCAAACAGCACACTAGGTTTTATTAAACGCTTCAGCTATAATTTCCAAGATCCCTACACAATAAAAACATTATATGTAGCCTATGTGCGTTCAACACTAGAATATTGTAGTATAGTTTGGTCGCATTTTTCAGCAACGCTGCAAACCGGATAGAATCAGTACAAAAGCAGTTTTTGATGTTCGTTCTTCGTAAACTAGGTTGGACTCCCGAGCAGAAGGAAATAACTGCGGAATACTGAATTTAGGTATCAATACCAATGACTGTTTACCACAATATGGTATTCATGGGCTCTACATAAGAGGTAAAATACCAAAAAAATAACACAGACATGTTCTACAAATAACTATTTGATAATGAAACGAGTTATTATAATACCTAAATAATAATAAAACATTTTTCAACCTTCCAATAATAAAATTCACTCTATGGAGGTATTCAATAGGGTATTCGTTTGATATTTGTAAAAATAACTGGAATACATAAAAAATACTAAAATAAAGTATTATACCTCATTGAGGTATTAAGCAGGTATTAAAAAATGTTTCTTCAATACCTGCTTAATACCTCAATGAGGTATAATAATCAATCAATACTAAGTTTTACTACTAATTAATACTAAAATAGTATGCTCTGGTTATTGCCCAGTTATTTTCTCTTGGTCCTGGATGGACTACATTTGCCATCTTATGAAGCACGGTACATGCTAATTGACATTCAAACCTTGAAAGATCGTCGTGAATTTTCTATGGTAGGGTAAGAACACTATATTTCGCCACCCTAAACAAATGATTCCGCTTAAATTGCTTTTAAATCCGTGCTTTCTATATATTAATGAAGTATATAGAACGTATATAGAGAACTATCCTTCCTTGCATCTACCCGATTACATTTTACTGATAAATATTAATATTTCGTAGTAAATACCGATTCTCATCCAATAATAATTGTTTTAATTTTCGTCCCTCGTTTTTAATTTTCGCCACCACTTAGAGTCAATTTACGCCACCCTTGAATTCTGTAAACAAGTTATACATTTTTAATGCCATAACGTATTCAAAAATCGAAATAAACAATTATGAACAAAACGAAAATAATTTGTGTTTCATTATTCAGAAACATGTAATTCATTTTATTGAAAATTCAGAAAAGTTATAAAAAGTTTTTGTATCGCAGTTGAAATCAAACGTTCTTTTTGCGGGATTTCCCTTTCGCAGTTTGCTTCATCAGTTTCTCTTCTCGCTTCTTTTCGTTCTTCATTTCTGTTGCAATCTTTCACTGAATTCGTACAACTTTTCTATTCTCTTTCTCTTCATTAATACGCTTTTTTTCTTCTTCCTTCTGCTTGAATTCCTGGACGAATTCATCTGATGTTAACACGTGGTATCGTTTCGACTTGTATTCCCGCTTTGCAACACGTTTTGGAGTTGGTGGTATGTTGAGAAAATCCTTCAAAGGCGTCCTTGAAGGTCCTGGCACTGCAACATCGAAAACTTCACTTTCCTTGTCGTGTGGGGTTAAGGGCAGTGTATCCAAATTTTTCTCAGTGGATTCATTCGCGGACGTTGGTGCAGCAGCAAAAAATTCACCATAATCAAAATCGCATAACTGACCTTTTACATTTTCGTGCGGTGCGTCTACTACTTCCGGAAAGTTTTGCTGTAGAGCTCTAAAGATGTTGAACAATGCTGCGTCCGCATCGTTGTCCAGACAGACGAAATCAGTTTTGTATTTTTTGATTCTCATCTCTCCGATTGCTGATGCACATTGTTTAAGCGTCTCTTTTGCTTGCTGAAGCTGTGGTTCCAAAGATGGTTCAACGGAAATTGATACCGATTGTGGTGTAATTAACTCCTGAATTGCGGCACTTTGCCCTATGCATTTGGATGGATCAATCGAATTGCGGTTCCACGGAAAAATTCCAGATGCTCTGAAGCCGTTTTGAATGGTTTTCACTGTCAGGGAGTTCCGCAAACAGTCTTGCAAAACTTTCGCAAAATTATGCGTTGTTACAGCACCGTTCGGGTTATCGCGACAAAAACGCTCTACAGCTTTCGGCCAACCAATTTTTAATGGTTTAAATGCAGCCACATCCGCAGGTTGCATTATCCTGGTTACGTTTGGATATAAAGCGATCAATATTATGTCCAGTTGGCGGCACAACTCCGATGTTTTCAAGTTGATATGACTGCTGTGACCGTCAATTATAAAAATTACTGGTTTTTTTACCTTTCTGGCCACCAAATATGGATCCAAGACGTTTCTTATGTAGTCTCGGAAGACATCGGACGTCATCCAGCCGCTATCAGATTTGGCAATGCCCCACTTCGATGGAACACTATCTACTACAGCTTTTGGGATTGTCTTATAAGGATAGATAATGGTAGGTGGAACTGTGTCACCAGATGCGAAGAACGAAAACATCGTCGTTATGTTAAGCTTGCTCGAGTTTTTTTCAACATCGTAGACATTTCGGCTTCCTCGCAAAACGAAAACTGATTTGTTTTTAGGGTTTAGATAGAAAGATGTTTCATCCCCATTAATAATGCGCTGTGGATCCTGAAGAATCTCGGTGAATCCTTCAGTTGTCAGATATTCATCGATTTTATCAAACCAGGAATGTATGTTGGCCAGTGACACCGTAGCACTTGCTTTTGTAACAAATTCTGGAGTCCGCACGGAAATTTTTGGATGTCGTTTTAGAAAAAGCTTCATCCACGTACGCCCTGAAAAACTGAAGATGTTGTGGAAAAAGCTACATTATTAAGTATTATGACCTACCTGGTACGTTATTTGGAAATGTGTGTGTCCTGAGGTTTGCGTCCAAAAATGTCTGAACATTATACAGCAACAACTGCTTTGTCACGGGAAATCCACGCCTTTGCATATCGAAAACCCATTCCTCTATCTCAAGCTCTTCATCCAGTGTCAAAACTGTTGCCGGCCCAGGTCGAAACACTGTTTGATCCTTTTTCCTAAGTCGTGACCTAATCGTCGACCGAGGAATACCATAATGTTTAGCTGCTTTCTTCACGCTCATATCCTTAGTTTGAATTTTGGAAATTGCAGCAGCAAGCTCAGCCTCGGAATACAATTTTCTATATCGTGTTGGCCTCTAAAGGTAATGAAAATGAATATATATGTAAATAAATGTGTAATATACGAATATAAATGTAAAGGAAACAGAAATATCCAAGGGAATTACCATTTTCAACACAGCAGCAAACCGACGCAACCGAACGCAATTGTTTGTTTACTTTTTTGATAGCAGGTGAACTGGGGGGTGAAAACTAGCACAGTAGCAATTTCAAGAACAGTGTAGGCGATTTCGCCAGGGGTGATAATTAAAATCGTGTTGTTTTTGGAGTTATATAGCGCCACTATTTGTATAGCAAAAATGTTCAAAACTTTCAGAATTTCATGTAAACAGATGATGCAGTTGTATTGCAAATATTTGACTTTAGTTAAAATAAACAAATTTCCTGCTGGTTCTGCGATTTAATACCATTTTTCTAGAAATTCTCGAATGTGATGTTTCTTGTTGTGTCGAAAAATAAAGCACTATCGATGGACCATTTTTTTGGTTCCAAGATTAAACGATGAAATTTTCCTAAGGACTTTATTAATTGATTATCTCCTTGTTACTAGTGTTTTTTTTTATTCATGTACTTCAATTTGTTATAGCTTTATACGCTTTCTAGTTCATGAAAAAGCTGCTTGTTTCAACAGGATGGCGAAAACTAATGCAGTGGCGAATTATAATGCTTCTACCCTATCATTTGTAAACGACATTGTATCACATCGTATTGATTCAATCGAACTATTATCGAAACTAAATGTTTATGCTCCTTCTCGACAACTATGTAACCGCAGCATCTTTTGTACAATTCGCCATCGTACTAATTATGCCAAGTTTGGCCCTTTAAACCAAATGATGAATATTTACAACAAGCATTGCGAAAGCATTGACTTCACTATTTTTTTTTCCAAACGTTTATTTGACACGGCATTTGCAAAAGCTTTTTACGCTAGTTTCTTTTTTTACATAGCACGTTACAAAAATCCTTAAGACTAATTTTAACTATACTAGTAATTTGTCTAAAACTAACACTGAAATCACTTTATTGTTTGCTTTTTTCCTTACATTGTTATATTTCATAATGATCTAGTATTTTCGGGAGTATTTATTTACTTTTTTTTCTGTTATTGTCTAAATTGAAAAACTGAATATTCTAGGACACTTTAATTGGTGAATGATTAGCCTTGGATGAGAGTATGAAGGGATGAATTTAATTAAATTTTGACAGACGCTGTTTTTAGAAAATGATAGATAAGTTCCATGTATAGAGAATCGCGATACGCCAGGATGTCTCTAACAGGAACATGGATTGGTCTTCGTCGGACTTGTAAAGAATCTACTAATTGTGATCTGGCTTCACGATATTCAGTGCAGGACCAAACAACATGCTCAATGTCATGGTAACCCTCTCCACAAGCACAATGATTACCCTCAGCGAGCCCAATACGACGGAGATGCGCATCTAAAGTATAATGATTGGACATGAGCCTTGACATCACACGGATGAAGTCCCGACTTACATCCAATCCTTTGAACCATGCCTTCGTTGATACTTTAGGGATAATTGAGTGTAGCCATCGTCCCATATCTCCATTGTCCCAAGATATTTGCCAACTAGCAAGTGTTCTCTGTCGAGAAGCGCTATAAAATTCATTGTAAGCGATAGGTCTTTCATATATTTCACCATCTAGTGCACCAATCTTGGCTAAATTATCAGCTTTCTCATTTCCCGCAATAGAGCAATGGGCGGGGAGCCACACTAGGGTAAATTTATAACATTTTCTTGTTAGGTTACTCAGAGATTCTCGTATCTTCCCCAAAAAGAATGGATCTTGATTATCAATCCTCTTTGAGCGTAGAGCTGCAATTGTGCTGAGACTATCAGTGAGGATAAAGTAATGGTTCGAGGGTAAAGTATTAATTATTTGCAAACTATAGTGAACTGCTGCTAGTTCCGCTATATAAACAGAGGCGGGTTCTGCAAGTTTGAGAGAAATTGAAAAATTATTGTTGAAAATACCGAAACCAGTGGCCTCACTGATTCGTGACCCATCAGTGTAAAACATTTTAAGGCAGTCTATGTGTTGATATTTACTTGTGAATATTTTAGGGATTTCTCGCGATCGTAGATGATCCGGAATTCCACGAATCTCTGCTTGCATGGACGTGTCGAAGAATAAAGTGGATTCAGGTGTATCTAGTATATTGACGTATGTAGGAACAGACCTAGCAGGCGTTATTTCTTGTGACATGTGATTGAAATACACTGTCATGAATCTGGTTTGGGGTTGAAGCTCAACAAGTCTTTCAAAATTTTCAATTACCAGTGGATTCATAACCTCACATCGAATAAGTAAACGAGAGGAGAGATCCCAGAATCGGTCTTTTAAAGGAAGAACTCCCGCTAGTACTTCAAGACTCATCGTATGGGTCGACTGCATGCAACCTAGGGCAATTCGTAAACAACGATATTGTATCCGTTCCAGTTTAATAATGTGAGTGTTCGCAGCTGAACGGAAACAGATGCACCCATATTCCATTACTGAAAGTATTGTTGTTTGATACAATCTTATCATGTCACTTGGATGAGAACCCCACCATGATCCAGTTATTGTTCGCAGAAAATTTATCCTTTGTTGGCATTTCGTTATTAGATACCTAATGTGGCCTCCCCATGTGCCTTTAGAATCGAACCAAATTCCAAGGTATTTAAAAGTCAGGACTTGGGCTATCGTTCTACCAACCAACTGAAGCTGAAGCTGAGCCGGATCACGCTTTCTTGAGAAAACGACCAACTCTGTTTTCTCCGTAGAGAAATCGATGCCCAGTTTTAAAGCCCAAATTGATAAATTATCCTAGCTATCTTGCAATGGTTGTTGTAAATTTATAGCTTTTGGTCCTGTGGCAGAAACCACCCCATCATCTACAAGTTGTCTTAGAGTGCATGGGCTGACAATACAATTATCAATGTCATTCACGTAAAAATTATAGAGAAGGGGGCTTAGACAAGAGCCTTGTGGGAGGCCCATGTAACTTATTCTGAGTGTCGCCAAATCGCCAGATGAAAAATGCATGTGCTTTTCTGACAATAAATTGTATAAATAATTATTTAATATCGGTGAAAGACCACATTGATGTAGCTTCTCCGAGAGAACGTCAATGGAGACTGAGTCGAATGCTCCTTTTATGTCTAAGAACACAGACGCCATTTGTTCTTTTTTTGCGTAAGCGAGTTGGATTTCTGACGAAAGTAGCGCCAGGCAATCATTCGTTCCCTTTCCTCTCCGAAAACCAAACTGGGTATCTGAGAGCAGACCGTTCGCCTCAACCCAATTGTCTAGACGTCGTAGGATATTTTTTTCCAACAATTTCCTGATGCAGGATAGCATTGCAATCGGTCGATACGAGTTATGGTCTGAGGCTGGTTTTCCCGGTTTTGGAATGGCGATAACTCTCACTTGTCTCCAGTCACGCGGGACAATATTCTGCTCAAGAAACTTGTTGAATAAATTCAACAAGCGTCTTTTTGCTAGGTCAGGCCGATTCTTCACCAAGTTGAATTTTATTCTGTCTAGTCCCGGAGCATTATTGTTGCATGAGAGGAGTGCAATTGAAAATTCCATCATTGTCAATGGCGAATCTATGAAATCGTTACTTGTGGGAGCATCGCGAATGATTTTCTGCGCAGGAGCAGAATCTGGACAAATTTTCTTGGCAAAATTAAATATCCAACGATTCGAAAAATCTTCGCTTTCATTAGTCACGTTTCGATTCCTCATTCTTCTGGCTGTGTTCCAAAGAGTACTCATTGATGTTTCTCTTGACAAGCCATCAACGAAGCGTCTCCAATAACTAGACTTTTTGGCACGACGTATACTGTCAAATTTGTTTTGCAAAATGAAATAATTTTCAAAGTTCTCACGTATACCCCCTTTCTGTTTCATAATTTCTTTGTAGGCAACTTGTTTAGCTTCATATGCATCGGAGCACTCTTTGTCCCACCAAGGATTAGGGGGCCGTCTATTTATTGTCATTCCAGGATTGCATTTCGTTTGGGCTTGTTCTGCTGCTTCAATAATTAAACCCGCTAGGAATTCATATTCTTCGGTAGGGGGTAGCTCTTCTGTCGAAGCAAGAGAAGTGGAAATTAATGTTTCGTATGTTTTCCAATCAATATTTCGTGTTAAGTCATAAGGAACATTGATTGAATTCGTAAGGCCTAATTCACTGGTAATTGGAACAACGATTGGCAAATGATCGCTACCGTGAGGATCAGGTACAACCTTCCACGTGCAATCTAACCGAAGTGATGTCGAGCATAGATATAGATCTAATGCACTTGGACGTGCAGGAGGTCTGGGAATGCGTATTGTTTCGCCAGTATTTAAAACTGTCATATTAAATTCGTCACAAACATTGTATATCAAAGAAGATCGATTATCATTGTAGAGGGAACCCCACAATACTCCGTGCGAGTTGAAGTCTCCCAGTATCAGACGCGAAGCCGCCATGGATTCCACTACCTCAAAAATTTTACGTTGTCCAATTTGAACTTTGGGAGGTATATATATAGAAGCGATAGACATGTCTTTGCCTTTAATATTCGTTTGGACTGCTACAGCCTCAATGCCAGCAATCATGGGGATGGTAATTCTATAGAAAGAATAGCACTTTTTAATTCCTAGAAGCACTCCTCCATACGGGGTGTCTCGGTCTAGGCGAATAATGTTGAAATCATTTAAGTTGAAATTAATGTTTGAGGTAAGCCATGTTTCACATAGAGCAAAAGCATCGCATTTTAAATTATGCAGTAAAATTTTTAAGGAATCAATTTTTGGTATGATAGTTCTGCAATTCCACTGTAAAACAGTGATGGAGTCTTTCACCTTAGGAGTTGAATTAACCATTGAAGGATATAATTGCTGCAAGGATGGGCCATTGAGCAATCAGCTACTCTAAAAATGTTCTAATTGTTGGGAGGAAAGCTGAAAGTATACTCTTTAGTGGTTCAGAAATATTGAATGCTTTAAAAATCCAATCAACAATTTCAGAAAATTTCAATAATCCTACCCCCGGCTGAGGCTCAGAGGAAGCCGAAATTTTATTATTTCCAGTAATGGTGTTCTGTTTGGATTGTACGTTCCCAAAACCGGGCGGAATTGATTTCGGTTTTGAATCGGAATTTTTCGGTTTTGGGCGCAGTTTATCTATTGGTGGAGAAATTTTAAGGCCCTTTCTTGGCAGCTTGGGAAAAGAAGACTGTTTTCTTTTTCTGGAATTTCCGGGTAACACAAATGATGTACCTTCGCACGCTCCGTCGGAGTCAGACTGTTCCGAAAATAGAGATGTGTAAGTGTTTTCTAAGAAGATGGGTTTAGGGGTAGCATTTTTCAACATTTCTGCATAGGAGCGCTTAGACCTCTCCTTCAAGGATCGTTTAATTTTATCCTCGCGCAATTTATAAATGGGGCATGCAGGGAGCTCATGCGAGTTTTCTCCGCACATTAAACATTTGTCGGAATTTTCATTTCATGTATCCTCTTGATGAGAACCCCCACATTTGCCACACCGTGCCTTATTGGAACAGTAAGTGGCTGTGTGGCCAAGCTGTTTACAATTAAGGCAATTCATTACACGAGGGATAAAAAGGCGAACAGGGAGACGAATCTTATCGATAATGACATAGTTGGGCAGCGCAGACCCAGCGAAAGTCACTCGAAACGAGTCAGACAGTCGATAAACTTTTTTATCTCCTTCCTGTGATACTGAATGCAATTGTTTGCATTCAAGTATCTTTACGTCTTTAAGTATGGTGTCTTTGAAACGACCAACCCCATGCTTAATTATGTCATCAACAGTCAAACTCGATTCTGTGATGACCCCATCAATTTCAATTTCCTTTGAAGGAATATACGCTCTATACTCACGCGTAAAAAGCTCGCAAGAAGCAATTGCATTGGCTTGTTTGAGACTACCAACGACAATGCGTATTTTATCTTTATTGACTTTGACGATCTCTTTTACATCCGAGAATCGCGAAGTCAAATCTTTCGAAATTTGAATAATATTTAGCGCCTTTACTTTACGCCTAATAAATACAATCCATGGTCCCGTTGACGACTCTGGGTAAATTTTAATTCTAATCGGGTTTATATTTTCAGCAGAAGGCTTAGGGGGAGGGTCTGTTACTCGTTCTCCCATCTCTTCATCCATTTTACCTAGCAAGAAAAACTATCACAAAAAGGAATGAAAAATATACCTGTTATACCTGTAGAACACACCTCATGTGTTACGTTGTAAACTCGGTGCCCGTTGTTTGACAATGTGACACTTGCTGTCCTTCTTCGTCACGTTGCTTCTTCAGTAGAGAAATAGGCCTACCTGCAACACTTCAAAACTCTCTCCGGTTAAGCTGCTCGTCGGTATCACCACCACAAGCGCGCTCTCTCCGTTTCCACCGCCGCGGTAGACAAATGTGGCTACCTGTGGCTTGCTGCGAAAATCCCACTGTCGATGTGGCACTTTTCTTTGCCACTTGTTTTCCTTATTCGTCGTACCACTTCTGCGGTAGACAAATAGAGCAAATGGGTCTTCCTGTGACGCTTCCCCTCTCGTCGGTTAGAATTGCCCGACGACACCAATACAATATATTTTTTCTGTGTGTACAGGCACGATCACTGTTGATTTCTGCCACCACGGTAGGCAAATTCGTCTATCCGTGGTTTGCTGCCAAAACACCACTTGTCGAGGATGCCGTTGACCACGCCTCCGACGTATCAACTGTCGACTTAACAACCTGGTCTCTCTCTCCCACAAAAACGCATACAGCGTCTCGCACTCCGTCACTCTCTCGAGAACAAAACCTTCCACCTGGAGGCACAACCGTCTCGGCCGGTTGCAAAAACTGTTATGATTGACTTCACTATGTCGAAAGCAAAACTTAAGCAGCAGCTTAAAGTAAACCAAAATTTTAACTAGTGTTAAGTTAGTTTAATAATTATTGTAAGAAACCAGTCTACATCTGATTGATTTGAAATAAATAAATAAATAAATAAATAAATAAATAAATAAATAAATAAATAAATAAATAAATAAATAAATAAATAAATAAATAAATAAATAAATAAATAAATAAATAAATAAATAAATAAATAAATAAATAAATAAATAAATAAATAAATAAATATATAAATTAATTAATTAATCAATTAATTATTTTATTTATTAATTATTAAATAAAATCTTTGTGGCGGCTACGCGTGATGATTTGCCGGACGTCTTTCTCTGACCAACAGTTGTCTCGTTTGTCGTTGAAGTCTGACGAAAAACTAGATGGCGTCCTGGTCAACCATCGTCCGGGCGTCTAGCTTACGAGACAATGTCCGTTGTTAAGGGAAATGCGGATGTCTTCACTAACTCGATAATGGTTACGCATCCTCTCGAAACGCAACAACCAGGAAAACTCGATGGGTGGAGAGTTCGCAGCAAGGGTGGTCGTGTTAATTTAATGAGACCCGAACGATCTACCACATGTTGCGTATACTGCCCATTAAAGCATAAGGGTCCCATATTGAAAAACAGCAAGCCGAGAAAAACGCTGATAAAGTTTTACATTTTCATTGTAATTAATTAACAAACCTGGTAATCTTATTTGTACATTGTGATACAGTGGTGATACAGAATACAATCCAACAGAAAACTCATTTTCGACAAAAATCCATATGGGACTCTTATGCTTTTATGGGCAGTATACTCGTGTGCCAATGGCGTTTTCGGTCATTCAATAAGGTCCAGTCGAAGCTGACCTAAACACCCACGTTGAACAGTGGGTTATTCGTGTTCAACATAAAGATATAAACGAGGTGCTTCTATTGTATATAGCTCACAGCTTACCAGTCATTAGTTTAATAATTTCACATAATGACTACTTCGAGATGTACGTTTTAATCTAGTCAGTTTTATCACAGCTGTTTTAATTATTAATTTAAGTTTTTTATAATTAATAAATTTATTTAGGCCCAAATGCGGTAGCTTGACGAGGCCGATTGCTTGTTTTTTTACAATAAATAAAAAAACACAGCTATATTAAATTTTTGGTCTCGTTCAGGCGCAGCTTTCTGCTGCGTGTTGAGATCCTTTTTCTATGGGGCGAAATATTGCCAGTGTTCTCCACTGCAAGTTGAGGTTCATTTCGTTTGTCTTTCGCGTTATCGTTCACGTCCATGTCCTCAAACGTACTACTTTCCTGCTGCTCGCAGTCGGATGTTCCAGTTTGTGTTTTACTCTTAAGGGTCGTTTTAGTATGTTCGTTATCGGCATTCGTTCTAATCAGGAGCCTGGTCTCAACCGGCACAGAATTATTGAACATTAGAAAAACTGCAAAAAATGCAAATTAAGTTTTATTTTTTGTGTTTCGAATTCATCTCGTCAGTAACTAGCACCATCTGGGTGTCTAATTAGACGATGTATATAAACTAGTACCCAAATTAGCACTAGTTAGACACAAAAAAATCCAAATAGTTCACACGACACATGTGGATCAGTCCAATTTTCCCTTATGGGAATTTAAGATTGCATAATGCCAGGCGTTTGGCTCTCGAGTCAAAAGACAAGAGTTCGTTTTCGCTTTCTCGTCAGCAAATCTGAGCCTCTGTGCTTGCTTCTCGGGACATCACTCGGGACAAGTCAGTTGCTTTGAACGTTCACATGTGTCGTGTGAACTGTTTGGAATTTTTTGTGTCTAACTAGTGCTAATTTGGGTACTAGTTTAGATACATCGTTTAACTAGACACCCAGATGGTGCTAGTTACTGACGAGATGAATTCGAAACACAAAAAAATAAAACTTAATTTAAGTTAGGTTTTGTGCCCTTAATGCACAAAGTGGATCAGTCCAACTTTCCCTTATGGGAATTTAAGATTGCATAATGCCAGGCGTTTGGCTCCCGAGTCAAAAGACAAGAGTTCGTTTTCGCTTTCTCGTCAGCAAATCTGAGCCTCTGTGCTTGCTTCCCGGGACATCACTCGGGACAAGTCAGTTGCTTTGAACGTTCACATGGGTCGTGTGAACTGTTTGGAATTTTTTGTGTCTAACTAGTGCTAATTTGGGTACTAGTTTAGATACATCGTCTAACTAGACACCCAGATGGTGCTAGTTACTGACGAGATGAATTCGAAACACAAAAAAAAACTTAATTTAAGTTAGGTTTTGTGCCCTTATTGCACAAAGTGGATCAGTCCAATTTTCCCTTATGGGAATTTAAGATTGCATAATGCAAAAAATGTATGATTTGTAGCATACAGCAGAAATGATTTTTAAAAATAGGGGGTTTTACAGACAAAATATCCCAAAACTCTAGCTTCCGCATTCTTTAAGAAACAGATGTATTATCATTCAAAAACTAAGATTGCTCGCTTTAAAAATGAATGAAGTGTAATTTTCTAAAGGCTAGTTCGAAAGTTCTAGCATTTAATATGTTTTCCTCTAATATTTTCCCAAAGATCCAATGGCAAAAACTTCAATTGAAGAGAACGGGAGTCAAACTATGTGGTATTTGGCAACAAAAGCATCAAAAAAGCTACAAAATAATCGACTTAAAAATATTAGGACTTAATTTGGTAGAAAATTATAGTAAATTTGAATGGAAGTACGCGAAAAAAAGTTATGTAGCAGAAAGAGTCCAATAAAATTGACTGCAGAAAAATTCACATTGAATTTACACAGCAATCAAAGAAGATAGAAATACAATGTTGATGAACGAATGATAGAGTAGTCATCCTAATTTGGACCTCCTTATTTTGGACGCTTTCACACATTTGTATCCTATACTGCCAATTACTCCAAATTCGTTTGGTTTGATGAAGATAATTATATTCTTTGTGTTGTGCTTAAGTCCCAGCATAATAAGTTCATCTCTAATTCCTTTAAATTAGTCAAAATTCACGGTTGAAAAATTGATATCGAAAACGATTCATAATTCCACGATTTCCAACAGAAATCGAAAGAAGTGATGCACTTTTAAATTGGATTTAAGAGTAAAAATTTATTGTTTTTAAATGATCTAATAATTTTGTCTCTATTTGGATCTTGCATTTTATGTATTTGAAATCAAAATTATCACTTCAATTATTTTTTTGCGGTGCGGTTGCGGTAAAACCGCGCGGTAAAAGCTCTTCCCCACACCGCATCTGTGGGAAAAAGTGCGGTTCGGGTGCGGTAAATACCGCGCGGTTGCGGTAATTACCGAAGCCGCGACGAACCCTAACGAGATGGCACAATAAAGGACTGATCTCTCAAGAGCTTTTGACAGCATAACGCTTTCATTCGTTTGCTGGGCCTAGGGTATACCTTACGTACGATTCTCGAAAAAAAAATTTGAAATGCAAAATTTCATTTTTTTTATAAAAGGTGAACTAATGCTGTTTTCTGTTTTAGAATCGAGTCGCCCTAGGTTCGCTCTAATGTTTACAGTTTTCATATAAAAGTGACAGCTCCGAGCGAACCTAGAGCAACTCTTATTAAAAACGAAATCAGCATAAGTTTGCTATGAATTTTCATTTGGTTATTTTGATGTGAGGAAAACAAATTATATCGACTAATATCTACGGCTAACCTAATTCATTATTACTTCAATACCGTACATTTCAATAAGTCACTATGTCATTCTGTTTCGTTCTAGTTACTATTCTGTCTGTCATTCTAATTCACACATTCAACTCTTTATGACTCAATTACTTCAGTAAACACTGGAAAATGCTTTTATTCGTCCCCATATCCCAATCCTATTTACTCTAGACATTTCTAGACAGAACTAATTACTCACCTTTCTCCTATATTACCCCAATATCAATTGGGAATTTAATTTATTTTTCCCAAGCATAGCTTTAAATTCAAATCGGATTCATTCATTGGTATTTCTATCCAACTCATACATACCCAACTGGTAATTCAAAATGACATAGCGCGAACTTTGCCGTCAGACGTTACACCTACCACGGCTTACATATACTAGGCTAGCTCGTTAGGGTGTAAAACATTTGGCGAGTGCGCGTCATAGAAATCGTCGGTGAAAACAATTAGATGATTTTCATTTATTGTTTGCTGCTAACGAATGATCGGCACCTGATGGATCACAAGGAAGCTATGCCGACGTCCAAAACATTTTCTGGTAACAGGAAATTACGATGAGATATGTTTTCTATGGCATGCAGCCAAATTACTGATTTTCGCTAATAATCACAAAGATGCACTGATTATCCACTGTGTCTAGAGTAATTATGGCGTAATTTACGTCATGAATCCGTTGCATATTATTTTTTTTCACCGTAAGAGCTCAAATATTGTCAATTAACATCATTCGAGAAATCAATTTGTTTATCTCAACGATTTCTCTGACGTCACCGACAACTGTCAATTCGCGGAGTAGCAAGCCTCGTTTCTGTGAGCCGTGACACCTACCCTGTGTCACGCTCTAAGTAACTATTCGCTGCTAACACTGCAAACGTCAAAATCCAGGTATCTGCTACGCCCGCTACGCCGCCATGATTTGAAAGCCAACATCTAAAACGTCGCGTTAGGGTCGATCCACAATAAACATAATCAATTTCAATCGACACAATTTTGTGATTATGGAGAGTTCGGTTAATTTATTGATGAAGCATGGTGTAAAGGTTTTGTTATTCACCGATGTCCAAAACAACACATTTCTTCAATTAGCTATCCAATATTTTCGCGTTTTAATAAATGTCTAAAAATTGAGTCATGCCGTACGGTATCTGACTAGTGAAAATCAAGCTACGAGCAAAACAAGCAGAACAATTTAAACTGTCAGTGGGGCCCATAATTTGTGTGCCCGCTGAGAAGCTGACTTATGTCAGTTCAATACAAATGGGGTAGGGGTGCCATATACATGTCAAAATCAAACTCGTGCAAATGTCAAAAAGGGCAAGTTGCTGGCCAACGGAGGGCTATTTGCCAACTCGGATGCGCTAATTGCCCTTCAATTTGCCAGCAAATCGCTGGCAATTAGGGGGCTATTTCAAATGCAACATTTGGGCGATTTGTCGCCGTCATGTTTTGCAGCCCAACCCGCCCTTAAATCGCCCCCAAATCGCCCAGGGACCGCGCCATTTAATCGCCATTAATTGCCTAATATGAAATTACAAATAATACTTATTTTCGGATTCATTATTTACTCACTTAAACTTACCAGTACACTAAGTAATTATTTACTCACTCAGTAATTATTTACTCACTTAAACTTACCAGTACACTAAGTAATTACCACTAAACTATAGAAAGGATCAATGGTGAAATTGGAATTGCACACCAAAACTTACCACAATCTGACTTTTATTAAGACTTTA